>NW_026891043.1:0-45242 GCF_015708825.2 Lethenteron reissneri
GGTGAATGAGGGGGGGGGGGCTGGGGGTGGTTGAGGGGGGGGGCGGTTGAGGGGGGGGGGTGCAGGGGGTGGTTGAGGGGGGGGCGGGGGGGTGGTTGGGAGGGGGGGGGGGGGGGGTGGTTGAGGGGGGGGGCGGGGGGTGAATGAGGGGGGGGGGTTGAGGCCCCCCCCGCGACCTGAGTCTGTAGCTCTGCTATCAGCAGCAGCAGCGTCATCGTCGTCATCGTCATCAGCAGGTGACGCTCCATCAGCCTCACGGCCTCAAGTCTCTCGACAGCGCCACTCAGAGACGCCGCTGATGGCGACATTCAGAGAGACGTGACGTCATCAGGCGATATTAACACCACCACCATCATCACCACCACCACCACCATCATCATCACCACCATCATCACCACCACCATCATCATCACCACCATCATCACCACCATCATCATCACCACCATCATCACCACCACCATCACCACCATCACCACCACCATCATCATCACCATCACCACCATCATCATCACCATCACCACCATCACCACCATCATCATCACCATCACCACCATCATCATCACCATCACCACCATCCCACCACCACCATCATCATCATCACCACCACCATCATCACACCACCACCATCATCATCACCACCATCATCATCACCACCACCATCATCACACCACCACCATCCACCACCATCATCACCACCACCATCATCATCACCACCATCATCACCACCATCATCATCACCACCATCATCACCACCACCATCATCACCACCATCACCACCACCACCATCATCATCACCATCACCACCATCATCACCATCACCACCATCACCACCATCATCATCACCATCACCACCATCATCATCACCATCATCATCATCACCACCATCATCACCACCACCATCATCACCACCATCATCATCATCACCACCATCATCACCACCATCACCACCACCACCATCATCATCACCATCACCACCATCATCACCACCATCACCACCATCATCATCATCATCGCTACCACCACCATCACACCATCACCATCATCACCACCATCATCATCACCACCATCATCACCACCACCATCATCATCACCATCATCATCACCACCCTCATCATCACCACCACCATCATCAGCACCTTATCATCACCACCACCCTCATCATCACCACCACCATCATCATCACCACCACCATCGTCACCACCATCACCATCATCACCATCACCACCATCATCACCATCACCACCATCATCACCATCATCACCACCATCACCACACTCATCACCACCACCATCATCACCATCATCACCACCATCATCACCATCATCACCACCATCACCACCACCAGCATCACCATCATCACCACCACCACCATCACCACCCTCATCACCACCACCATCATCACCATCACCACCATCATCACCATCATCACCATCACCACCATCATCACCATCATCACCACCATCACCACCCTCATCACCACCACCATCATCACCATCATCACCACCATCATCACCATCATCACCATCATCATCATCACACCACCACCATCATCACACCACCATCATCACCACCCATCATAAATGAAGACACGCACAGCTACAAACATAGATACATAAACAAACACAGACCAATGTAACAGACACAAATAAACAATCTCTTTGAAGACTCAATAATAAAAAAGCCAATATTACCCGTGCCAGGCTAGGTGCACAGACAAATCTATTATACAATCATTTAAATCTTAACTCAAAATCCCCCTTAGTGCTACCACCCCAGCCACTAACTACATAGATGTAAAATAAAACCCTGAATCTAAACGGTAAATAAACCAAAGAGATGCTGTTTAAACGCTTGAAATGTAATAAATGAAATCCACGCGAAAAATTCCAATTAACCAGAAATACCTCGTAGCGGATAACGCCGCGGTGAAGTCAGTCCTCGCCGCAGGAACGTGGACATCACAGACGGCGCGAGGCGAGGGGGGGGGTGACTGGGCGGTGACGTCATCACGCTCTCTGTCCCGCCCTCAGCGCTATTTAACGCGGTGACGTCATCACGCACGCCTCTCACCCCCACCACCGTCCCCGATTACTTCGGCGCGATGACGTCACCACGCCAGAACCCCAGCTCACTGTCGGCGTGACGTCACTTCCCCCCACTGTTGGCGTGACGTCACGTCCCCCCACTGTCGGCGTGACGTCACTTTTTCCCTCCCCTCATCGCTGCGACTTACTTTTGCTCTCGTTGATGGTGAGGGGCGGTGGTGATGATGGTGGTGGTGACAGTGATGGTGGTGATGGTGGTAACAGTGGTGGTGATGATGGTGATGGTAACAGTGATGGTGGTGATGGTGGTAACAGTGGTGGTGATGGTGGTGGTGATGATGGTGGTGATGGTGGTAACAGTGGTGGTGATGATGGTGATGGTGGTGGTGACAGTGATGATGGTGATGATGGTGATGGTGGTGATGGTGGTGATGGTGGTGATGGTGACAGTGGTGATGGTGGTGGTAACAGTGGTGGTGATGATGGTGATGGTGGTGGTGACAGTGATGGTGGTGGTGGTGACAGTGATGATGGTGGTGGTGACAGTGATGGTGGTGATGGTGGTGGTAACAGTGATGGTGGTGGTGACAGTGATGGTGGTGGTAACAGTGGTGGTGATGATGGTGGTGATGGTGGTGGTGACAGTGATGGTGGTGGATGGTGGTGGTAACAGTGGTGGTGATGATGGTGGTGATGGTGGTGGTGGTGACAGTGATGGTGGTGATGGTGGTGGTAACAGTGGTGGTGATGATGGTGGTGTTGAGTAGTTCCGACGGACGTACTCGGAGACGGAGGTGAGTTAGGGGTTTCCGCCAGGGTTTATTAACACTTATCACTATCCCAGGTTCCCTCTTACCCCTTCTACTATCCCCGTTCCTCCAGTGACCCCGCTTACGTCACGGGGTCTCCCTTAAATACCCTAGGAGGGGTGACGTCACGTGCACTGCCCAGTGCGTGCGACCCCACGTCCCGTGATGTCACCGCACCGGACAGCGCACACGACGCCACCACTCCCCTCTACTCCTCTACATCACCCCCCCCCCCCCATCGTGAAAAAAAAACAGCCGACCCGGCTGCAATCAACCCGCAAGCGGGGCCCCACACCAGACCGAAGACCGAATAATCACGAGTTCGTGTGCCTGAAGGTAAACCCGGCTGCTAGAAAACTCAACCTTAGGGCAGCACGGCCCTTCAAGCAGAACAGTAACAACAACCGCAACAACAAAAAACCAAAACAAATAGAGCCCGAAGGCCTCATCCGCCGGATAGCGCCGAATGGGCGCCAGGGGCTGGGCCCGCTGAACGGCCATCAGGGCCGTCACCGGAGCCGCATCCCCCTCGAGCGGGTATGCGCTGCTGGCCCGCTCCCCCGTGCGGTGTCCGCCACCCGTGCAGGTGGCCCGTCAGCGGGCAACAGGCCCACCGCCGTGGCCTCCGGTGACCGGGGGGTCTCTGTCGGCCTCACTCGGGAGGGGCCTGGGGCACACACACAGGTCGGACGTCACCTCCGTCAACGAGACCCGGCCGGTCAGGCACGCCGGATACATCATCAGCCGGCCGCTCTGGAATTGGGGGTGGATCCCCCAGGGTAGATGGAACATAACGTTTGAGCTGGGACGGGTGCACTATCCACTGCCGGCGACCAAACCGAATCCGGACGCATTGCGGCCGGCGGACCTCCACAACCTCCACGGGGCCCTGCCAAGGGCGATGCAATTTGGCCGATGTGCCAACGGGGACCTGGGGACAATGCAGCCACGCTTTTTGACCCGCTACCCACGGGAGGCCAGCTGCCTGGTGTTTGGGCAGCCGCTCAATAGCCGCCTGCTGGCTTGCGGAATTCTCGGCAGCGGCCTGTCGCGCCTCGCGCAGCGGTCAAGCGCGACCTTCAAAGGGGTCGGCACCGCCGACCCCTTCTTGGAGGAGCCAACGTCCATCTGGACGTGCACCGGGGGCTCCGGTTCCCTACCGTACATCAAATAAAAAGGCGAGGCATAAAAGGCGAGGCTTGAGGGGCCAACCGATACGCCGCCAAGACCCCCGGGACGAACAGGTCCCAGTCTGACTGGGACGTGTTCACCTGGTGGCACAGCATGGATGTAAGGGTGCGGTTCAAGCGCTCTACCATCCCGTCTGACTGGGGGTGGTAGGGCAAGGTGCGGATTTTCTTGGTGCCAAGGAGGTCACACACCTCCTTGAGCAACCTAGACGAGAAATTCCGCCCCTGGTCAGTCAACAATTGTTCCGGTGCGCCCTTGTCAAACACGTACCCCTGGACGAAGGCCTCGGTGATAGAAGAGGCCGACTGATCGACCAAAGGCCATGCCATGGGCCAACGTGTGAGGTACTCAACGCCCACCAAGAGGTATTTGTGGCCCCGTTGGGATGCAGGGAATGGCCCCAAAATGTCGAGCGCCACGAGCTCATTAACGCGAGAAACCCGGATGGACTGCAGCGAGGCCCGGTCCCGGACAACTGAGGCCTTCCTCCGCGCGCAGTCGTGGCAACCCTTCAAAATCAGTGCCACGTCACCCTCAACACCCGGCCAGTAATAGTCCCGCTTAAGGGTCAATAAGGTCTTGTGGTAGCCAAGGTGCATAAGCTTCTCGTGAATGGCTCGGGTTAATTTACCACGCAGGCTAGTGGGCACAACCACACAATAGTGTTCCAATTGGGCATCCCAATGCATGAGGAGTCCGTCATGCACGGCGATCGCCGGGGCAGCCGACGAAGCTGAGCTCCGGGCCTTATGCCCAACACGGCGCCGTAGCTTCAGCAGAGAGGAATCCTCCATCTGCAAGCTGGACCATACCTCCCGGGAAAGTCCAAGGCCGAAATCCGCGGGCGCCGCCGCACCTGGAGGGGTGGCCGCCTCGGCCGACGCGACCAACTGGGCCGTGGCGTCCCCTGGGGCCTTGCAATGGCTAGAGCCCAGGGCGCAAGCACACCCGCCGCCTGCCGGCAATCGGGATAAATCGTCCGCATTTCCATGCTGTGTCCTCTTCCTGTGGATTACATCAAAGGGGTAATCCTGGAACACTTCGAGCCAGCGAAACAGCTGACCCGAGGGCTGACTAATCATCAGCGAATATTGCAGGGCCGCGTGGTCGGTTCAGACCGTAAACAGCCTACCGTACAAATATGGTCTATACAACTGAACAAAATAAACTTTGGCCAAAAGCTCCCTCCGGGTCACACAATATCGCTGTTCCGTCGAGGACAGAACGCGACTGCCATAGGCTACCACCCTCTCAACCCCGTCGACCACCTGGGCCAGGACAGCCCCAATTCCCGTGTCGCTAGCATCGGTATCGAGCAGGTAGGGTTTCGAAAAATCCGGGTACCCCAAGGGCGGCGCATCCGCCAAGGCCGTGCGAAGCGCCGCAAAAGCCGCCTCCTCCTCCGCGCCCCAGTGAAACCTTTGGCCTTTGGCGGAAAGGGCATGCAGTGGCTTCGCAATTGTCGCAATATCGCGGACAAACCGGCGATAGTACGATGCGAAGCCAACGAAGCTACGCACCTCCGCGACAGATGTGGGAGTCGGCCACGTCCGGACTCAAGCCGTTTTATCCGGGTCCGTGGCGACACCTGACGTGCTAACAATGTGTCCCAAATACCTCACCGATGGTTGTAGCAAGTGGCATTTCTGGGGTTTGAATTTCAAGCCAGCAGCACGCACTTTGACGAACACCGCCTCAAGGCATTGCAAGTGCTCGCCAAACGTACGGCCAAAAACAATAACGTCATCCAAGTAGATTAGACAAGACTCCCACTGCAGCCCCACCAAGACCATCTCCATGAGACGCTGGAAGGTGGCCGGGGCCGAATGGAGACCCATAGGAAGCCGATTGAACTCTAACAACCCCTGCGGTGTGCGGAACACTGTTTTGGGTCTAGAGGCCTCATCCAGTGGCAATTGCCAGAAGCCGGAGAGCAAATCTAAAGTCGAAAAGAACCGCGCGCCCGAGAGGGCGTCCAGGGAATCATCCATGCGAGGCAATGGATATGCATCAGCCACCGAGATCTTGTTCAATCTACGAAAATCGACGCAGAACCGGAGACTCCCGTCCCGTTTCTTGACTAGCACAATGGGGGCACCCCAAGGACTAGTAGATGGGGAGATGATGTCCGCCGCCAACATTTCCTCGACAGCCGAGCGGACATGATCTTTTTCCGCTGGGCTAAAGCGGTGGGAATTAAGTCGAATAGGGGCCGCGTCGCCCGTGTCTATGTGGTGGTCCAAAAGAGTAGTGCGACCCAGATCAAACTTACTTTGGCTGAACACATCGGTGAACCGCTCAATGAGGTCGCGGAGTTGCCGACGTTCCCCGGAGGACAACGAGGCATTCTCGTCGCACAACGTGGCGATCCATGATGCGTCGGGGTCCCCCGTGCGCATCACGCCCGCCACGACCCCTCCATCCGGGGCAGCGCTCTCGGGTGGAGGAGCCAGGGTCGCGTGTGCCAGGACGGCGCCGGCCGGGACTACGACCGGCAAGGGTCCCGAATTTAGGACCTGCAAAAAAAGGTCCTGGCCCCCCGACACGGCTGTCAAGGCACCCACCAACGCCTTCGTCCTTGAAAAGTAGCTTGACGGGGACAGGAGGATACCCGTCTCCGTGGAGCCCATTTCGAGCGGTTTGCGCAACCTAAGGGGTATCAGGATTTGTGACGCCGGTGGTACGGTCACCGGCGCTTTATTCAAGGCCCGTACACCGGCAACCAAGGGAGACAGGACGGTAGGCAATTGTAGGAATTGCAGCCGCCTCCCTGATGGCATTTCCACACAGCCCTGATCAATGAGAATCCGGATGGGCATCCTAGACAAAAAGTCGGTCCCCAAGAGGCATGGCACTGCCAAGGTCCTGGAGACCAAAATAGGCCCGGCCAACTCAATCTCGTCAACCCGAACCGACGCTACAACGTGGCCCAAGATGCCCAAACTGCCGCTGTTCGCGGCGACACAATCCCCGCGAACCGGCCTTAACGGACCCACGCTGCGGGGTAGCAGCCCAAAAATGGCTTCAGAAATAATGGTGGCCGACGCCCCCGTATCCACCAGGAGGCGAACGTGCACCCCTTGCACATATCCTGCCACCGCTGAGGAGCCGGCAGCTGCCGCCACCATCCTATGCGCAAGCGCATCCCAGTGGCGGGTCTGTCTGGGCCATTGAGGGGGTGATGACGATGGTGCACCCGACCCTTCGAGAACAACCCCATGACGATGGGCCCTAGCCCCGCTAGATGCATGAGGTGAAGGGAGCGGCCCGCGCAGATGATGCGTCGCGACTCGCCTGGGGCCCCGGACCCGATGCCAAGGAGGGTCTGGGAGAAGGTGGAGTCCCTTTTCCAAAGGCCCGGCAGCCCCGCTCAACAGCGGAAGCAGGCCACCGTGTCCACCTCCTGCGGACGGGAAGGTCCCGGCCGCCCCCGCTGCTCCGGACGGCGACCACCCGCCCCCCTTCCTCGATGATCGGGCATCGCCAGGGCCGCGAGGGTGTCCACCCCCTGAAAGGTGGCGCCCCCGTCCGGCGCCGGGACCCCCGCACACGCCGCCATCTGAGGCCGTTGGCGGAGGGAGAGGTGCGCCTGAATGTTTTCGGCGACCGCCAAGGATGTGATCTGCCGATCATTGTTGATCGACAGAGCAATTCCTAGCTCCCTTGCCAGGTCAAGCAGCTTCCCCAAGGCCATAGAATCAAGTGCCCTGCCGTACAGGTCAGGGTATGCAGCCTGCGCCAGGGCCAGGAGCGAGCAGCGGAAGGCCAGCGGTAGTTCCCCCTCCTCCCGCCGCCGCAATGAAAACTTTAGCTGCGCGGTGGACGGCGGCTCAAAAACGTTGGCCATTTGGATATAGGCCGCCGGGAGTGTAGCCCGATTGGCCGGATGGATGGACTTGAAGGCCTGCAGAGCCCTTTCGTCCAAGCAGGTCGGAAGTGCCGGCAAGGCCTCCTCCATGGACCAGCCGACCGACATGTATGCCGCGTCGAACCGGTCCTGGAAGGCCGACCAGTCGCCCCCTTGCGCGACAAACGGCGTAATGTCGGGTAACCGGCGCTGCCATTGGCCGCGCGGCGCCGCGAGGTATGGAAGCCAAGCGGCACCTGGCGGGCCACCCGGCGGACGCGACGTGGTGCGGCGGTGGCAGCATTGCGGCTCCCGCAGGCCACGCCGAAGACGCGGAAAGGTGCGGTGGTGCTGCGGCCCCCATGGGCCACGCCGTAGACGCAGCGAGGTGTGAAGGCGCCTGCGCTTTCGCGACCCACCTGTCAGCGGTGGCGTACGAAGCCACAGCGTCGTCCCGCGACGCGGCGAGGCACCACGGCGTTGCGGCCTCCCCGGGCCACGCCGAAGACGCGGCAGTATAATACGGAGCCGCGGCGGCATCCATGACAAGGGACGCAGGCACGGCGAGGTGCAGAGCCGCGGCATCGCCGGTGGCCGGCTCCGTGAGCGCGGCAACAGGTGGAGCCGCGGCAGCACCCGCGGCCCATTCCGGCGGCACGGCGATGTACGGGGCAGCGGCAGCTGCCGCTGCCCACCCCGGCGGCCCGGCGAGGACGGCACGCGCGTACTTACCCGGGGTCCCCCCGGCGGGCGCAGCTTGATGTGGAGCCGCGTCGTCGCCGGCGGCTGGTCCCGCAGGAGCGGCGTGCCGAGAAACCCCGGCCGCGTCGGTGGAGAGACGCGGCGTCGCGGTCGCCATGGCAGCCATGGCGCCGACTTGCGGCGTCGCAGCAACAATGTCCGCCGGCCGCCGCGTCGCAGCCGTAGCAGCGGCCGCATACGGCTCCCGAGCCAACATGGCCGCCGCGGATTGCGTCGCAGCCAACATGGCGGCCATTTCCGGTGGAGCGGTCGCTGGGATAACGGCGGCGGTTTCAACGATGGCGGTTGACGGTTGCTCCCGTCCCGAGTGCGGGCCGGTTGGCCGCGTCCGCGCCTCCACCTCGGCCAACCTGACGGTCAGCTGCCCCACCGCCTGCAGGAGCTGCTGCAGCAGAGTTGCGGGGATGCTCTCAGTCTCTGGCGGCGGCGGTGAGCTGGCACTCCCCGCAGCCGACTCCTCCCGCTCCGGCCCGCTCGTCTCCATGGGGACCGTCACCGGGGTCCCGGGCTCTGGGGTCACTGCTGGAGCCTCCTCTCCGCCTTCGGCACCCTCCAAGTGATGTGCCGGTGGGTTCTTACGCCGTGCGCCCGCTTTAGACATTGTGGCGACTGTGTAAACTGCTGACACCAGTTGTTGTGGAGTTCCGACGGACGTACTCGGAGACGGAGGTGAGTTAGGGGCTTCCGCCAGGGTTTATTAACACGTATCACTATCCCAGGTTCCCTCTTACCCCTTCTACTATCCCCGTTCCTCCAGTGACCCCGCTTACGTCACGGGGTCTCCCTTAAATACCCTAGGAGGGGTGATGTCACGTGCAGTGCGTGCGACCCCACGTCCCGTGATGTCACCGCACCGGACAGCGCACGCTACGCCACCACTCTCCTCTACTCCTCTACACGAGTAAGGAATCAAAACCCGTTTGCGACCTCTGCTCCACGCGCCCCCTGCACGGACGACGGAGGAGCAGGGACAGACCCTCGATCGTGAAATCGATCCGCAATCTTGTCGCACGGCCGGCTCCGTGTCGCCTTCTCACGATCCCGCGATCCCAAGCAGGTGACAGTCCGCGGCGAAATGAACCCCCAGCAAAGTTATCTACTTAACGACGAGAGGAAATTCACACGGAATGTCCTTTTCAACGAAGTCTTCCAGATGTAAAACGATATAAGCTTTTAATGAAGAAATACAATTCAAAACACAACACAATTCAAAGACGTTTCATTTTAAAACTTCAAAACGGAGCATCGGGTGCTTGCGTGAATGCAAAATTATAATTCGTGTTGTAGAGAATGTATCTCTACGTGCAACTTTAAAGTGGTATGCCTTGTAACTGATGAATGATCTCGCCTGAGTGATCTGTACAGGTTACTTCCAGACACACACACTTTGTCCAAACATCACTTAATCACTCTAGATTTGAACACTTCATGTTTGACCCTCATTGACAAAATGTTACATGTACACGCACAATCAGACAAGTTTTCATTCTTAATTATTGACAGGCATATTAACAAAATTGAATTACTGCAGCGAAACATACTGCATCAGGTAACATCGTATTAACAAGAAGCTATTTTAACACATACTATTGTGTCATTCAAAACGAGTAGTCCATTGCATGCTGGCGTCTGGGTCAAAACGTAGCAAATTCTAAACATTACCTACAAATAATAGATCACGAGGTTTCGATCGCAACGCAAGCAATCGCCATCAGCTGGGACCACGTCAATAACTGCTGAAGTTGGCGTCTACCTCAGTTGGTGATGATGGTGGTGGTGATGATGGTGGTGGTGGTGATGATGGTGGTGAAAGTGATGGTGGTGGTGATGATGGTGGTGGTGGTGAAAGTGATGGTGAAAGTGGTGATGGTGGTGGTAATGATGGTGGTGATGGTGGTGATGATGGTGGTGGTGATGGTGGTGGTGATGATGGTGGTGGTGGTGAAAGTGATGGTGAAAGTGGTGATGGTGGTGGTAATGATGGTGGTGATGGTGGTGATGGTGAAAGTGGTGATGGTGGTGGTTGTCACACCTGATGACGATCGCTTGTGTTGCGATCGAAACGCCGTGATCTATAATTTTTCGACCCACGTGACGTCACCGAAAGAACTAAAGGGTGTGGATTCCTGCAGTCACGAAAGCTTCAAGTCAAGATCACCGACAAACGACACAGCTGAGATTACACATCAATCATCGCCCCCCACTGACAGGGTCTTGTCCACACGCAGGCCGGTGCAGGGCCTCCACCTTGTGCCACACAGGGGCAGCTGCCACTTGGGGATGCTCTTCGAGTGTTTCAGACAAGCACCATGTAACAGCAATTATGATGAGAACATCGTGAATGCTTGGGGGCTGATTGGCTCTCGCTGCTGGTGAGAGATTGACCCAACCCACAGGTCCACAAAGACTGGCCACTCGTCTTCTTGGTTCTTTCGGTAAAGTCACGTAGAAGGGAAATAATAAAAATTAAACATAATAAAACAATTCTCACGACGTTTCGGTCACAACGCAAGCAGCCGTCCTCAGGTGAAAACCAGGTCTGTCGAGGCGACAGCATCTGAATGAAACAGCACACGCGCTTGGAGCATATATATAAGCTGGGTTGGAAGGGGGGAAAGGGCGCCTTGACAAAAGAATTTGCATATCAAGAGGCATTTAGCATATTTATGGGAAATGCAGGAATGTGATTAGTACTACTTATGCCCGTGCATTATGCAGGATTAGCAGCATCAAAGGGAGGTGATAGGAGTAGCATTAATAAAGGGAAGGAGTGTTGATAGTATGTAGCTGCAGTAACTGGCCACTCGCCCTTACCCTGCAGGTTGCACCTAGGAATTGGGTGTTCAACTTCACGTTATTGTCATTAAAGGCCAGTGACAAAGGTGCATCTACTGGAGCGACATCGTCTCTGGCTTACACATCTACCGGGTCTCCATTTGACTTTGTATCGTCTCAAAGTCCACCCACACCTCCACAAGCTGCTGGGAGTTGCCTCGCTCTGCCTCCATGAATGTGAAGGTCACATTCTGGACTTGAATCTTCATCTTCAAATCTCACCTTCACTTCTTCACATTTCACCTCTTCACATTTCACCTCTTCACATTTCACCTTGATACCTTTAAAAGTGTCTAAGCTGGGATTTCTTCTGTTTGTTTCACGAGGGATGGGCTCATTGCAGCACTTTGACTTTCACAAGCTGATTTTAGACTCCGCTCCTTGTGGATCTTCTGATGCTTGTGTACTTGAAGATTGGAAGAATCTGAAAACGCCTTCCCGCCCAGAGTGCACTTGAAGGGTTTCTCTCCCGTGTGTGTTCTCTGGTGTCTTTTAAGAGCAGATGGCCATGCAAATGCCTCGTCACACACAGTGCACTTTAAGGGTTTCTCTCCTGTGTGTGTTCTCTGGTGTGCTTGAAGATTTGGTGACTGTGCAAACGCCTTCTCGCACAGAGTACACTTGAAGGGTTTCTTTCCCGTGTGTGTTCTCTGGTGTGTTACAAGAGCAGATGAATCTGAAAATACCTTCCCACACACACTGCACTTGAAGGGTTTCTCTCCCGTGTGTGTTCTCTGGTGTCTTTTAAGAGCAAATAGCCGTGATAATGCCTTCCCACACACACTGCACTCGAAGGGTTTCTCTCCCGTGTGTGTTCTCTGGTGTGTTACGAGATGATGCAAAAAAGAAAACGCCTTCCCGCACAGAGTACACTTGAAAGGTTTCTCTCCTGTGTGTGTTCTCTGGTGTCTTTTAAGATAATATGACCGTGAAAATGCCTTCACACACACACTACACTTGAAGGGTTTCTCTCCTGTGTGTGTTCTCTGGTGGATCTGAAGAACAGATGGCCATGCAAATGCCTTCCCACACACAGTGCACTTGAAGGGTTTCTCTCCCGTGTGTGTTCTCTGGCGCTGTGTCAAATTTCCAGTGCGTTCCGTGCTGTATCCACGCTGGTCGCATTGTTGACTTGCCGTACCGAGCTGCGCTGAGTGTCTTTGCTCCATCAGACCAATTCTGCAGAGGAAGCGTCAGAGGAAGCGTCAGCTACAGACAGAAAAAAGAATATGCACACCACCTACACGTCAGTATCGAGGCACAGATGAATGCAAAAACACAGTCACACGTGACTTACACGTCTATACTTATTCATATATTCATGATGTCGTGAAAAAGTTTCCCAAATTCATCACACAGGCTGTTATTGCACACAATGAGAGGGCAAATGGTCATAAATATGCCTGGAAGCCCTCGTATCTCCGTGGTGAGATGTTAACTACCTCACCTGGTATACAGGAAGTCGTGGGTTCGATCCAGACCCTGACGCCTGCTGCTGTATATTTGGAGTTTACGTGTCTCTCTCTCCGTGGTGAGATGTTAACTACCTCACCTGGTATACAGGAAGTCGTGGGTTCGATCCCGACCCTGACGCCTGCTGCTGTATATTTGGAGTTTGCGTGTCTCTCTCTCTCTCTCCGTGGTGAGATGTTAACTACCTCGCCTGGTATACAGGAAGTCGTGGGTTCGATCCCGACCCTGACGCCTGCTGCTGTATATTTGGGGTTTGCGTGTCTCTCTCTCCGTGGTGAGATGTTAACTACCTCACCTGGTATACAGGAAGTCGTGGGTTCGATCCCGACCCTGACGCCTGCTGCTGTATATTTGGAGTTTGCGTGTCTCTCTCTCTCTCTCCGTGGTGAGATGTTAACTACCTCGCCTGGTATACAGGAAGTCGTGGGTTCGATCCCGACCCTGACGCCTGCTGCTGTATATTTGGAGTTTGCGTGTCTCTCTCTCTCCGTGGTGAGATGTTAACTACCTCACCTGGTATACAGGAAGTCGTGGGTTCGATCCCGACCCTGACGCCTGCTGCTGTATATTTGGAGTTTGCGTGTCTCTCTCTCTCTCTCCGTGGTGAGATGTTAACTACCTCGCCTGGTATACAGGAAGTCGTGGGTTCGATCCCGACCCTGACGCCTGCTGCTGTATATTTGGGGTTTGCGTGTCTCTCTCTCCGTGGTGAGATGTTAACTACCTCACCTGGTATACAGGAAGTCGTGGGTTCGATCCCGACCCTGACGCCTGCTGCTGTATATTTGGAGTTTGCGTGTCTCTCTCTCTCTCTCCGTGGTGAGATGTTAACTACCTCGCCTGGTATACAGGAAGTCGTGGGTTCGATCCCGACCCTGACGCCTGCTGCTGTATATTTGGAGTTTGCGTGTCTCTCTCTCTCCGTGGTGAGATGTTAACTACCTCGCCTGGTATACAGGAAGTCGTGGGTTCGATCTCGACCCTGACGCCTGCTGCTGCTGCTGTATATTTGGAGTTTGCGTGTCTCTCTCTCCGTGGTCGCGTGGATTTTCCTCCGAATCTCCCGGGTTTCCCCTCCACATTTAGAGTCAACATCAGCACGCGTGCAGCGTCTTTGACCGATACACATTTCCACACGTATTCTTGGTTCTTTCGGTAAAGTCACGTAGATAGACAATAACAACAGATAATAACATCAAATAAATGCCATTTGTGTTGTCGAAACGTCGTGGGGTTTTTTTTATTTATTTACAATTTTGTTTACTTTTATTCATTTTATTATCTGTTATTTTTACTAAATTTTCTATCTACGTTACTTTACCGAAAGAACCAAGAATATGAATTGCTGCAGTTACGAAAGTTTTAAGTCAAAACACCGAGACATGCGTTCACAAAACCCCACCCACCCACCTTGTGTCGTGGGCAGGTAGCTTCTGTAAACAAGAGCGGTACAGCAGCTCAAGCCGGCTTGGGCTGGTAAAAAAACTGAAAAAAAAACTGCGTTAATATCTACAATAAACCAAAGTGACAAAGTAGCGAGCCGCGTGAAGACATTAAACTTAAGGGAGGGAATTAAAGCAAACGCGACCAGGCGAGGGCAGGAGGCAAGGCCCCGCGTGTCTAGGCCCCGCGTTGTAAAGTTCCAACTTGGACATCGATTCACAAGCTGCTGCTGCTGCTCTAGTGACATCCCTACGAGAGAGAGAGCGAGGCTCTAGCTTGGTAAACAACAACCACCACAACAACAACCACAACAACCACAACAACCACAACGATGAGAATTTCTCACCTCAGATTTCACTGCACGCGCGAAGTTGCAGCTTGTGACGTCACGCGGCAGCAGGTGACATGACGTCACTCCCGGAGTACCAGCAACAGCCCCTCCCACAACGAGTGGCTACTCTAACGGACGTCATTAATAAATTATGTTAATGTGTGGCGATCGAAACGTCGTGGGTTTTATGCTTTAATGAGTGCAATGCTGGCAAGGCGCTGCTCCTGCTCAAGGCGCTTCTCCTCCTCGACGCGTTTCACGTTGGCGAGACACTTCTCCTCCTCCTCCAGATTCTTCTCCTCAGGACACTTCATCTCGAGATGATGCGTCTCATCAATGAAGTACTTCACTTTAATGAGGCGCTTCTTGAGGAGATAGTCTCGGAAGTACTTCTCATCTGTGCGGTACTTCGCCCTGGCAATGCGCTGCACCTCAAAGAGGCGCTCCTCTTCCATGGTGCATCTTTCTTTGCTAAGGTTCTTTTCCTGGAGATGCTTCATCCCGCTGACGTCCTTCAACTCCCCAATTATCCTCTGATCAAGCAATGATAAAAAAGGAACATTCAGACATGCACATGAAAGCAAACATTCATACCCACAGGCACGCAAACGTGGACGTGCACATAAACCCAAACAAAAAAAGATACTCACACATGTATGTACAGATGCAGCCATCCACATTCAGTCATTCAAACTTGCTTAGTACACACTTGAATATACACTATCACCTGATGTTAACACAATGCCTTATCCATCAATACTTGTATCACATTGTACGTGTAGTACTAACCCCTAAATATCCCAACTCCTATAGAATCAAAATACATGTCACATCCTCATATATCCTCATAAACCCCATGCATGCACTCAAGACTTTGCTCGATTGTGACGGTTTCATAGCAATTGTTGGCAATAATCATCACTGGCAATAGTTTTCACAGAATGTCCCATTATAAATATCTGGAAGCCCATACTCTGGACAAACTTGACTGCAGCGCCCATAGTGGGGAACTGGAATGGTAACTTCCAATCAACTCACAGACATAATTAATGTGACTGCCTGATATCATTCTGTCTTTATTGGTAATAAATGGCCACTTCAAGTGCCTGCATGAGTGGGACGGTGAAGAGATGCGGTGATGGTGTCGGGACATGGTGTTGTGATATGGAGAGGAGAAGTAGTGGAATGTTCTCGAAAGATGGTGTATTGTGATGGTATAGAGGCATGATGAGGCTCTAATATGGTGTATTGAATTGGTGGTCGTGTAGTGTGATGAGAAGGTGATGGGGAGAGTTGGTGTCGTGATATTTTGGTGTGATGGTGTTGTGACATGGTGTGCTAGTTTTCGAGACAATGTCGTGTGTTTTAACCCTACAGACCCCATCCACACCTTTGGGGAGCAATTCTTGTAACTTTGGCCTGGGAAAGGGTCCACCTTATCCATAACGTCCCCCCACGTGGTCGACTGGCATGCCGACTCCCGGGCTATGAAGAACAGAAAATGCATTCCAAGGACGAGTAATGAATTAGAGAACGAAGGACATGAAATTTCACAGAACTACTTTTGAGATCCCAGTAATTACCTCTTACCACACAACAGGAACTGCTATTGAGAAATAGTCATCACACGGCATTTAAACTTTACAAGTCATGTTTTTGTCGTCATTTTGAGACCGTAAATTTCATAAGATTGAGACCCCAGTTTGAACAAAGATAGCAGAAACTCAAATCTAAACCCATCCTCTTTGCCACACTCCTCCTCCGCATATAATCCATGTGATGCAGGCATCTGGGACTTACCCTCATAGTCATCCAAGATCTCAGCCCACGTGATTTGTCTGTCCATGTTGTTGGGAAGAAGTAGATTTTGTTTGAAGTTGGATGGCCTGGGGAGGTTAGAACAACGCTCAGATTTAGCAACCTTTTGAATCACTCATCCTCTTAATTATTACATATTTGACCACTCATTGTACCAATCCAATCACTATCGTGACAATACTCTTAGGGTTTTTTCGGTAAAGTCAGGTAGGTAAAAATAGATAAATAATAAACATAAATAATAATAAAAAATTACAAATAATAATAGAAATATGAAATCACGACGTTTTGGAGGCAACACAAGCTTCCTTCATCAGGTGTAAAAAGGCACAGCAAAATAACTGTAGTTAATAACTGTAATTACTGTAGTTATTTTGCTGTGCCTTTTTACACCTGATGAAGGAAGCTTGTGTTGCCTCCGAAACGTCGTGATTTCATATTTTATTTCTATTATAATTTCTATTATGTTTATTATTTATCATTTATTTTTACCTACGTCACTTTACCGAAAAAAACCTAAGAGTATGAATCATTGCAGTCACGAAAGCTTCAAATCTACAATTTAATGAGCGACTTTACTGAAAAAAGCCTAAGAGTATGAATCATTGCAGTCACGAAAGCTTCAAATCGAGAATTTAATAAGTGACTTTACTGAAAAAAGCCTAAGAGTATGAATCATTGCAGTCACGAAAGCTTCAAATCTGGAACTCATCATGGATGTGGCTGAACGTCACCGTGTAGGAGCCCAGCGCGTGACACCTTCACGCGCTGGGCGAGTGGCGCAGTCTCGCTTCCCATGCGAGAGGTCGCGGGTTCGATCCCCGCGTCCTCCACAGGCGAATATATTCTTAAATCCTTTATATTAAGTTCGCTTGCTTGCTTAGGACCGTGCAAATCTTTCGCTCGTTTTTTAACCCACTTCCCGTAATCCAATCGAGCTGACATTTTGCACACAGACTCGTTGTGCGAGACAATTAATGTTCGTGAAAAAAAATGTTCAAAATGTTACACTGTTTAGGGAAAACAAATTAAATATTTTATTACCAATTGCTTAATGGTGGCAGGCAATCATCTGACCCATAGGTGGCAGCCATCTCAAGCCAGAGGACGAGAGGACTCTAGCCGCCACGCATATGAAGGATTTAGAGTGAAAAACTTTGTTTTTACGGGTTATACTTGTTTTACATTTATTCAAATAGAAAACGTTGCACATTTGGTGAGTCCATTGGGCAAGGCACTGACCGCTTGATTGGGATTTGCTGTTTATTAAAAGAAACATTGTTGATCGAAATTTTGCTTTCATGGCTTTATTTTGGTGATTTCGAAAAGTGTATTGGTTTAGCCATGTTAGTTTGTTTGTTGTAGTACAGAGTTAGACTGATGGACTTAATCTAAGTTGTCTTATTGTTGTTGTTGTTGTTGTCACATCTCTAACGTCTTAACAGGGGCTTCAAAACAGCAACATCGAGGACGACAAGAGGTCAAGCTGGTTCACCAATGTGAACGATGGACGTTACATTAAAAAATTGATTAAAAAAAATATTCCTCGTGGAGGATGCGGGAATCGATCCGGCGACCTAAACATCAAAGAGATCAGTGCATCTGTTAGCGTGCTCACGCTACCAGGTACACTAAACTCTTATTGGCATCGAGAGGGCTCAAGTGTAGTTACTAGCGTGCCAGTTGTGTGTGTTAGCGAGCTCTGTGTTGTCAGTAAGACATTTCACACCGTCTATCCTTGTACTGGACGTGCATTTGAGATGTGTTCACTTCTCTTTTCTCGAGCGCGCTACCATCTGAGCCAATAATAAAATTAAAACATAATAAAATAATTATTATATTATACATAATAAAATAATTATTATACATAATAAAATAATCATTATACATAATAAAATAATTATTTTATTATAAAATAATTATTTTATTATACATAATAAAATAATTATTTTATTATGTTTTATTTTTATTATTTCCATTCTACGTGACTTTACCGAAAGAACCAAGAAGATGACACACACAGCTTGCACGATACCAACGACACTGGGACCCTCACGATGCTACGGAGAGATCAGCGCACCTGGTGGCGTGAGCACGCCACTAAGTACACTGACCTCTGTTTAGGTTGCTGGATCGACGCCAGCATCCTCCACGAGGAATATTTTTTAAAAAATCAAATTATAAATGTAACGTCTGGCGTTATTGTTGGTGACATGTTCACATTGGTGAACCAGCTTGACCTCTTGTCGCCCTCAATTTTGCTGTTTTAAAGCCCCTTTAAGACGTTAGAGATGTGACGAGAAATAAAAAATACTTATAAAAAATATACATATCGAGCCCGGCAGGAATCGAACCCACAACCTTCTACTCTGCAGGCAGCCGCGCTACCCATTGCACCACAGACACCACGTGACTCTCTCAAAATATAATAAAATGACTATTTCATTTTACATAATCAAATAATTATTTTAATATGTTTTATAATTAAAAGAAAAGAATTATTTCATTATACGTAAAAAAATATTTATTTATTATGTTTTATCATAAAAATAAAATATAATAATAATAAAAAAATTTTGCTCATGCGAAAATACCTATTTTTTTTAACAAAATAAAACATTGAATATTTATTTTATTATACATAATAATAAAATAAATATTTTATTATACATTAAAGCAAAAAACCCACGTTTCGATCGCAATACATTAACATAATGTATTAATGACGTCAGTTAGAGTAGCCACTCGTTTTGGAGGGGCTGTTGCTTGTACCCCGAGAGTGACGTCATGTCACCTGCTGCCGCGTGACGTCACGAGCTGCAGCTTCGCGCGTGCAGTGAAATCCGAGGTGAGAAATTCTCATCGCGGTTGTTGTTGTGGTTGTTGTTGTGGTTGTTGTTGTTGTTTACCAAGCTAGAGCCTCGCTCTCTCTCTCGTAGGGATGTCACTAGAGCAGCAGCAGCAGCTTGTGAATCGATGTCCAAGTTGGAACTTTACAACGCGGGGCCTAGACACGCGGGGCCTTGCCTCCTGCCCTCGCCTGGTCGCGTTTGCTTTAATTCCCTCCCTTAAGTTTAATGTCTTCACGCGGCTCGCTACTTTGTCACTTTGGTTTACTGTAGATATTAACGCAGTTTTTTTTTTCGTTTTTTTCCAGCCCAAGCCCGCCTGAGCTGCTGTACCGCTCTTGTTTATAGAAGCTACCTGCCCACAACAACAACAAGGTGGGTGGGCTTTGTCAACGCGTGTCTCGGTGTTTTGACTTAAAACTTTAGTAACTGCAGCAATTCATATTCTTGGTTCTTTCGGTGAAGTCACGGAGATAGAAAATTTAGTAAAAATAACATAATAAAATGAATAAAAGTAAACAAATTTGTAAATAAATAAAAACCACGACGTTTCGATCGCAACACAAGTGGCCTTTATTTGATTTTATTATCTGTTGTTATTGTCTATCTACGTGACTTTACCGAAAGAACCAAGAATACCCGTGGAAATGTGTATCGGTCAAAGACGCTAAACGCGTGCTGATGTTGACTCTAAATGTGGAGGGGAAACCCGGGAGATTCGGAGGAAAATCCACGCGACCACGGAGAGAGAGACACGCAAACTCCAAATATACAGCAGCAGCAGCAGGCGTCAGGGTCGGGATCGAACCCACGATTTCCTGTATACCAGGTGAGGTAGTCAACATCTCACCACGGAGAGAGAGAGAGACACGCAAACTCCAAATATACAGCAGCAGCAGCAGGCGTCAGGGTCGGGATCGAACCCACGACTTCCTGTATACCAGGCGAGGTAGTTAACATCTCACCATGGAGAGAGAGAGACACGCAAACTCCAAATATACAGCAGCAGCAGCAGGCGTCAGGGTCGGGATCGAACCACGACTTCCTGTATACCAGGTGAGGTAGTTAACATCTCACCACGGAGAGAGAGAGAGAGACACGCAAACTCCAAATATACAGCAGCAGCAGGCGTCAAGGTCCGGATTGAACCCACGACTTCCTGTATACCAGGCGAGGTAGTCAACATCTCACCACGGAGAGAGAGAGACACGCAAATTCCAAATATACAGCAGCAGGTGTCAGGGTCGGGATCGAACCCACGACTTCCTGTATACCAGACGAGGTAGTTAACATCTCACCACGGAGAGAGAGACACGCAAACTACAAATATACAGCAGCAGGCGTCAGGGTCGGGATCGAACCCACGACCTCCTGTATACCAGGTGAGGTAGTTAACATCTCACCACGGAGAGAGAGAGACACGCAAACTCCAAATATACAGCAGCAGGCATCAGGGTCAGGATCGAACCCACGACTTCCTGTATACCAGTTGAGGTAGTTAACATCTCACCACGGAGAGAGAGAGAGAGACACGCAAACTCCAAATATACAGCAGCAGCAGGCGTCAGGGTCGGGACCGAACCCACGACTTCCTGTATACCAGGCGAGGTAGTTAACATCTCACCACGGAGAGAGAGAGACACGCAAACTCCAAATATACAGCAGCAGGCGTCAGGGTCGGGATCGAACCCACTACTTCCTGTATACCAGGTGAGGTAGTCAACATCTCACCACGGAGAGAGAGAGACACGCAAACTCCAAATATACAGCAGCAGCAGGCGTCAGGGTCGGGATCGAACCCACGACTTCCTGTATACCAGGCGAGGTAGTTAACATCTCACCACGGAGAGAGAGAGAGAGACACGCAAACTCCAAATATACAGCAGCAGGCGTCAGGGTCGGGATCGAACCCACGACTTCCTGTATACCAGGCGAGGTAGTTAACATCTCACCATGGAGATACGAGGGCTTCCAGGCATATTTATGACCATTTGCCCTCTCATTGTGTGCAATAACAGCCTGTGTGATGAATTTGGGAAACTTTTTCACGACATCATGAATATATGAATAAGTATAGACGTGTAAGTCACGTGTGACTGTGTTTTTGCATTCATCTGTGCCTCGATACTGACGTGTAGGTGGTGTGGATATTATTTTTTTCTGTCTACAGCTGACGTTTGGTCTGATGGAGCAAAGACACTCAGCACAGCTCAGTACGGCAAGGCAACAATGCGACCAGCGTGGATACAGCACGGAGCGGACTGGAAATTTGACACAGCACCAGAGAGCACACACAGGAGAGAAACCCTTCAAGTGCACTGTGTGTGGGAAGGCATTTTCACAGTCATATAATCTTAAAAGACACCAGAGAACACACACGGGAGAGAAACCTTTCAAGTGTACTCTGTGCGGGAAGGCGTTTTCTTTTTTACATCATCTCGTAATACACCAGAGAACACACACGAGAGAGAAACCCTTCAAGTGCAGTGTGTGTGGGAAGGCGTTTGCACAGTCATCAGATCTTAAAAAACACCAGAGAACACACACAGGAGAGAAACTCTTCAAGTGCACTGTGTGTGGGAAGGCATTTGCATGGCCATCTGCTCTTCAGATCCACAAGAGAACACACACAGGAGAGAAACCCTTCAAGTGCAGTGTGTGTAGGGAGGGATTTTCACAGTCACATAATCTTAAAAGACACCAGAGAACACACACAGGAGAGAAACCCTTCAAGTGCAGTGTGTGTGGGAAGGCGTTTTCTCTTTTACATCATCTCGTAATACACCAGAGAACACACACAGGAGAGAAACCCTTCAAGTGCAGTGTGTGTGGGAATGCATTTGCACAGTCATCAGATCTTAAAAAACACCAGAGAACACACACGGGAGAGAAACCCTTCAAGTGCACTGTGTGTGGGAAGGCATTTGCACAGTCATCAGATCTTAAAAAACACCAGAGAACACACACAGGAGAGAAACCCTTCAAGTGCAGTGTGTGTGGGAAGGCGTTTGCACTTGCATCTACTCTTGTAAAACACCAGAGAACACACACGGGATAGAAACCCTTCAAGTGCATTCTGTGCGGGAAGGCGTTTTCAGATTCTTCCAATCTTCAAGCACACCAGAGAAGACAAGCATCAGAAGATCCACAAGGACTGGAGTCTGAAATCAGCTTGTGAAAGTCAAAGTGCTGCAATGAGCCCATCCCTCATCAAACAAGAACCGGAAGAAAATCCCAGCTTGGACACTTTGAAAGAAATCAAGGTGAAATATGAAGAGGTGAAGGTGAAATGTGAAGATGAAGATTCAACTCCAAAATGTGACCTTCACATCGATGGAGGCAACGTGAAGCAGGAGGAGAATTCTGACTGTGAGGCAGAGCGAGGCAACTCCCAGCAGTTTGTGGAAGTGGAGGTGTGGGTGGACTTCCTCTGAGACAACACGAAGTCAAATGGAGACCCGGTAGATGTGTAAACTTGAGACGATGTCGCTCCAATAGATGCACCTTTGTCACAGGCCTTTAATGACAAGAATGTGAATTTGAACACCCAATTCTTAGGTTCAACCTGCAGGGTAAGAGCGGCCAGTCTTTGTGGACCTGTGTGTTGGGTAGATCTCTAACCAGGAGCGAGAGCCAATAAGCTCCCAAGCATTCACTATGTTATAATTGCTTTTACATGGTGCTTACTTAATCCGCTCAGCAACTCGGAGTTTTGTATCGTATCTCGTCTCAAACACTCGAAGAGCACCCCAAGTGGCAGCTGCCCCTGTGTGGCACAAGGTGGTGGCCCTGCACCGGCCTGCGTGTGGACAAGAGCCTGTCGGTAGGGGGCGATGGTTGATGTGGCATCTCAGTTGTGGAGTTTGTAGGTAATGTTTAGAATTTGCTACATTTTGACCCAGACGCCAACATGCAATGACCTACTCGT
This sequence comes from Lethenteron reissneri, assembly GCF_015708825.2. Taxonomy (NCBI): domain Eukaryota; kingdom Metazoa; phylum Chordata; class Hyperoartia; order Petromyzontiformes; family Petromyzontidae; genus Lethenteron; species Lethenteron reissneri. The sequence continues at coordinate 23,332 of NW_026891043.1, forward strand.
TTTGAATGACGCAATTTTATGTTTCACATCCACTGTTTAGTAGAGGGTGCATTCTTTAAATAGCTCCTTGTTAATAAGACGTTATCTAAACTAAATTGTTTAATTTTGGAAGAACGTAATCAACCAGGTAGGGTGTTGACTGTTGTGTTGGCCGACTCTGTTGTGTTGCATTATATTTCTAAGTTCACTGTTTGTTTTCTCATTCACTTGTTGCACCTGATGATGGTTGCTTGTGTTCCAATCGAAACGTCGTATTCTGTTATTTAATTTCTTTCTCCGTGACTTTACCGACGCAGCAAGTTTCACTGCAGTAATTCAATGTTGTCGATTTGCCTGTCAGTAGTTTAGAATGAATACTTGTCTGATTGTGCGCGTACATTGAACATTTTGTCTGAGGGTCAAACATCGAATAAGTGATGTTGGGACAAAGTGTGTATTTGTGTTTGTAAGTAGCCTGTAGAGATTACTCAGGTGAGACCCGTTATTCTTGTGATACAGGTCAAAGGGTACTTTTGTGTTTCAAGGAAGTATCTGCCTCTGGAGTAGGGAGCATGCAATAGGGAGCATGCTCGGATCATCCATCAGTTACAAGGCGTACCGCTTAAACGTTTCACGTAGAGGAGATGCATTCTCATTAATGATGGACTCGCAGAAGGCCGTGGGATTTATATTTTGTGTAAAACGTTCCTTTGTTTCGTGGAGAGACCGAATAAATGAAAGACGTCTTGTCTGCTGATCTTGTTCATTTCTGTGTACATCGATATCCCACATTGCTTACACGTACACACCACACACAAATAGAAACAAGAACGACTTGCGGGGATGGGCAAAGATTGATGAATCTTTGACAATGGAGCTAGTTGAACGTGTTCGATTCAACATGTCTCTGTCCGTCTGTGTCTCTGTTCACCTCTGTGTGTGTGTCTCTCTGCCTGTGTCTCTCTGTCCACGTCGTCTCTGTACCTGTCTCTGTGTTGCTCTCGTCTGTGTCTGTCCGCCTGTCTTGTCAGTCTGTGTGTGTCTCTATCAGCGTCTGTCTAACCGTAGTTAACGACTGTCAGCAGCAGGTGCCCGGTCAACTCCCACGACTACACGGCCACTCAAACTTGCTCCCAACACAGACAAAGATCCCCCGTGTAGCCTGAACAGAATGTTGGGGCAAGTGCTGTTAGCTAGCACCTAACACAAAGACAAAGATCCCCTGTGTAGCCTGATACGGCCGGTATTGGCGAAGAAAATGTACTATGGCCAAGAGTTCCCGACGAGTAACGCAGCAGCGGGTCTCTGCCGGAGACAGCACGCGGCTTCCGTAAGCCACTACGCGTTCGACGCCGTCCCTAGATTGGGACAGGACAGCCCCAATCCCCGTGTCACTCGCGTTGGTATCGAGGATAAATGGCCGAGTAAAATCCGGATAGTCCAGCGTCGGTGCTGATGCCAACCGATCGCGTAACTCTGAAATGCCGCCTCCTCCGCCGGTCCCCAACTGAGCCTCCGGCCCTTCGCCGTAAGGAGGTGTAAAGGCCTCGCGATCGTGGCAAAGTCCGGCACGAACCTGCGGTAATAAGCGAACCCGACGAACCGACGCACGTCCCCCACTGAGGCCGGAGTCGGCCAGTTCCGGACGCACGCCGTCTTCTCCGGGTCCGTGGCCACCCCGTCCGAGCTGACTATGTGGCCCAAATAGCGCACGGATCGCTGCAACAGGTGACACTTTTTAGGCTTAAACTTCAATTTAGCGGAATGCATCCTCGCAAACACCGCGTCCAATCTCCGCAGATGTTCCTCAAACGTGCGGCTGAAGACGATAACATCGTCCAAATATATCAGACACGTGTCCCACTGCAGACCGGTCAACACGAGTTCCATCAATCGCTGGAACGTCGCCGGGGCGGCGTTCAAGCCCATTGGGAGACAAATTGAAACAAGCCCTGCGGCGTACGGAAAGACATCTTTTCCCTCGAGGACTCGTCCAGGAAAAGTTGCCAAAATCCCGATGAAAGATCGAGAGTAGATAAAAACTTCGCCCCAGACAAGGCATCGAGGGAGTCATCCATACACGGCAGGGGGTACGCATCCGCAACGGACACTTTATTCAACCTGCGAAAATCGACACAAAACCGCAATTTCCCATCCTTTTTCTTCACAAGGACCACTGGAGCAACCCACGGACTGTTGGACGGGGAAATAATGTCGGCGGCCAGTATATCCTCTACTGCGCCCCGTATGGCTGCGGGTCCCCGACTCCCCGTACTCCGCCGACGGTGTTTGACGCGGTGGCGACACAATAGCGTCTTCCCGCATAGCCAAGATGGTGGCTTCCCATGGAGACAAGATGGCGGCTTCCCACGGAGACAAGATGGCGGCTTCCCGCATAGCCAAGATGGTGGCTTCCCACGGAGACAAGATGGCGGCTTCCCGTGGAGACAAGATGGTGGCTTCCCATGGAGACAAGATGGCGGCTTCCCGCATAGCCAAGATGGTGGCTTCCCACGGAGACAAGATGGCGGCTTCCCGCGTAGCCAAGATGGTGGCTTCCCATGGAGACAAGATGGCGGCTTCCCGTGGAGACAAGATGGCGGCTTCCCGCGGTGACACTCAGCCAATCAGCCACTCAGCCACTCAACCACTCAGCCACTCAGCCAATCAGCCACTCAGCCAATCAGCAACTCAGCCAATCAGCCACTCAGCCACTCAGCCACTCAGCAACTCAGCCACTTGCCGTCTCGTGCCCCTAACCACTCACCAACTCACCCACTCACCAACTCACCCACTCACCCACTCACCAACTCACCCATTCACTCACCCACTCACCCATTCACTCACTCACCCACTCACCAACTCACCCACTCACTCACCCACTCACTCACCCTCTCAGCCACTCACTCACCAACTCACCCATTCACCCACTCACCAACTCACCCACCCACCCACTCACCCACTCGTGCCCCGACCCATGCTCTGTCCGCCTGAGGCGTGTGTGGCACATTAGGAATGGATCACTCTTTTAAGGGTGTCCTTGTACAGCAAGGGAGTAAAGTGTGGTTCTGTGAAAGTCCTGATGTGCTGTGCAATGCATCAATGCATGTGTGTACAGCAGCATGTAATGTCTGAGTCGGGCCTGTAGGTGGCCGGCAGGGTTAATGAAGAACCGCACGTGTAGACCAGCCACGTGGTTAATGGCGTCTCGGAAGGATTGCTGCGTGTAACACGCGCTGTTGCATTTTACAGGTCAAGGACCCAAAGGTTGTTTTTGATCGTTATATAAATGTTCTAGATTTGTTCTAGACTTGTTTTAGACTTTAAGCTTGGCTTTGAATTGTTCGTTTGTGATATATGCAATTAGAGGCGTTTTAGCACTGTGCATTGTAAAGGGATGACGCACTGTAATTAGTTACTGTCATTGTAATTCTCTAACTCTAATACTGTTTAGTCTATAACCATGCCCATGTACCCAGAGTATGACTACTTGCAATTCTATTGAGCATAGAACACATGTAAAGTAGTAAGCTGTACAATGGTGATATACAGTACGTATACTGTACGCATACAGTACATATAATGGGTGTAAGATACCGATAGAAGTGGATGGTATAGATAGACATACAGCTTAGGATTAAAGTAATATTCGAATAGTGATGTGCAAATGTGATTGTCAAAGATAAGGTTAACAATCCGCATATCCAGCAACATAATACGTATGTACATCTCACGCATAATTGTACACTTCCGTTTGAATAAGGATGTGCATCTCCATGCATAATTTCGTGCTTCGTGTTAATTTGCAAATATTCACCCCCAATGTCCTCTAAACTGCTGCAAGTTTAGAGGATTATAAAGCGACATACAGCCTGAAATATCAAAATTGGTGATCTCGAGCTTGATTTGGAATAAAATGTGCAAGTTTATACTTTACTGACTTTGTTTTATAAATATATTTAATGACAATCGTGTTGAGCGGGGTGCTTCTAGAAAACGAGTGTTTTATATTAAAAATTCTGCCATGAACTTTGAATGATCATCTGAATGGTTTAGCTTGTAAGCGTGGTTTATTATAATGTCCATATTAAATGTTTTTTGGGTTAGATCGCTTAAATATACAAATGTGTCGTTGAAACCCGCCACCACCCGACATGGCCAACTAGTAAGGATTGTCACGTAAACAGAACATGCAAATTCGTCACTAGTACAGCACACCGGTGTGTTGGAGAGCCAAGCCACAACATTTACAATGTGAGTACGACGTTTCGCTTGTAATTAAATCTAGCTTCAGTCAGTCGACAGCCAGATTTGGGGGGGGGGGAATTACTGAGGCAATGTACATTAAGCGTGTGCATTATGCGAGCCCTTTGAAACTTGTCCTTCCTGTCTATTTTGTTTATTAAAATAATTTGCTAAAATTCACCCTGCAATGTGCTGCAACCTGCTGCCAGTTCAAAGCCGTTACCAGGGAAATGCGGTCTGAAGTATTAAACTTGTGGTTTGGACCTTTGAGGTGCAAGTTTATACCGTGCTGTCCTTGTTTCATACGTATATTTCAGAACACTCGTGTTGATATGGGCAGGGGAATAGTATAAACTTGACTCGTGGCAGGGGAATGTCAAACAACAGGGATTGCCTCCTTCTAAGAAACGAGTAAAGTTCTGTCTAAACAACCCCCTACCGCATCGGCGATGCCGGACGGAAACGCTGCGGTGGATGTGAGCAATGTCCTGCAGGGAGGCTCGTAGCCACCACAGCCGCCCACGAGGTCTCTGGACAGGTGCGAGGAGCTGGTAACCTCTCCACATTCAATGCACTTACTGATTATCTCCATCAGCATTGCAATATCTTAGACGGTATTTCACAGATAAATCCGATACATTGATCACAGCTTACAGGCCATTGTAAATGTACAGACTAACAACATGCACATCATTATTCAAGGAGATGCCCATCCCTATTCAAATGGAAGCGAACAATGATTCAGCATATTCCTACTTAGGCTTAAGCACAATGGCCATATCTAGCAACATAGCTTAGCTAATCTGGCCATTATAATTAAACCTTAATACGTATGTACATCTCACTGCATAAGTGTATGCATAATTCCGTGCTTCCTTTGAATTTGCCAATATTCACCCGGCTATGTCCTGTAAACTGCTGCACGTTTAGAAGATTGACATACAGTTCGAAGTATAGAAATGAAGATGTCGAGTTTGATTTGGACTAAGGTGCAAGTTTATACTGTTCTGAACCTGTTTAATAAACATATTAAGGACACTCGTGTTGAACATGGTGCTTCTAGCAAACAAGTGTGTTCTATTATAATTTACATCATAAACTTTGAATAATAATCTGAATGGTTTAGCTTGTAAGCGTGGTTTATTATAAAGTAACGCAACAAAAACAATCGTCACCTTTTAGTCTGTAACATACGACCTTCGCTGTGTATATACCCCAGTGTGTTTGTGTTCAATATTTTGCACGTGTTTAAATTTTGACTATTGAGGGGTTCCCAGCCCCTCGCACCCGTCCAAAGACCTCGTGGGCCGCTGTGGTGGCTACGAGCCTCCCTCCGGGACATTTCTCACATCCACCACAGCGTTACCGTCCGACACCGTCAATGAAGGAAGGGGGATGTTTTTGCAAAACTTTACTCGTGGCAGGGGAATGGCAAAAAATAGGGAGTGCCTCCTTCTGAGAAACAAAAAACGAATGAAGGGGGCGTGGGAGCGTGGCGTAAGGTGTGGCAAGCAATAAGTCACAGGCGTCATTCGACTTGGGTCAATGACAGCAGCACACAAATGGTGGGTGGGGTCGTTTGGAATGATGTTGCATTGATGACATATGCAGTTCTCGACGTTGTATTTCATGATCTTAAAATTAAATTGTTTTTGGAATTTACAATCTGCATATCTAGCAACAGAGCTTCGCTAATCTTGCCATTGAGCTTAACCCTGAATACGTATATTCATGTCACCGCATAATTCGCATTCATTTGCTAATATTCACCCTGCAATGTGCTGCAAAATGCTGCCAGTTCAAAGGCGTTACCAGGGAAATGCAGACTGAAGAATTAAAATTGTGATTTGGACTTTGAGGTGCAAGTTTATACCGTGCTGACTTTGTTTTATAAATATATTGAAGTACTTGTGTTGATATGAGCGCGTCAGAACAATCAAGGTGATTTGTTTAATTTAATCCACGCAAATTATTACAATTGCTGCCATACACTTTTAATGATAATCGAAATGGTATAGCTTGTAAGCGTGTGTGTATTTACACTGCTGTGTATGTACACTTGTCTTTGACTCGTGTGTGTGTGTACAGGTGTTTGTTGTAAGCATTGTACAGTTAACGAACGCTCAGATATCTTTAAAAATCCGATGTTTCTTCATCTGCAAAACAATTATTAACGTTAATATTGCTGTGCATTCACACTCGCGTGTGTATGTACACTGCATTGTATGTCTATGTACACCACTGTATGGATATGGTAGCAATAACGTACGATCAGTCATCTTTAAAAACAAATCAGGTTTTTATTAATCTGCAAGAAAACTCACATTAATACTCGTATCGAAATCTTTATTAATATTCGTTTGGTCAAACAGTTAAGGAACGAGACAAATTATTTTATTTTCAGGAATATAATAGTTTAAAATCTTCTCAAAATCAAACACGCAAATGTGGATTCATCGTTCCCCATTAACATCCTTATCGATTGAAGTCAAAGGCATCAAACACAGGAACAACGAACCTGAAATCCACGTACATCCTGAAATCTATAATCTGCAGTAGTTTTTATTAAACAATTAAAATAAAGTTATGATCACAGTTATTCTCCAACTTTAGCTCAACAAGACCACTTAGCCACGAGAGTAAATTCAGGAATTGGACCACCTCACAACCACTGCGCTTCACACCACATCAACAAGTAATCCGATATGACTACAAGGCACCACTTTAACGTGACGAAGTCTAGAATGAACTTCAACACGCAAGTAGCTGTGAGACGATCACAACACATGGCACCTTCTACCATAAACACCACACATTTAACAGTATCGATGATACAACCACCAGACGAAGCATCACATCTATCGAAATATAAAATTGTCATCCTGAAATAAGTGAACACTTCTAGAACTTTAATGGAAGACTTTTTTTCCGAACACATTAAAGAGCATTCACAACATCACACTAGCTTGGAGCGCTGGAAATCACGCAAATAATAACTTGTACCTCATTGATTGATCTAACAGAGACACAAACATGCATATTCCAGGACTTCAAGAGTTAACAGAAGTACGCAATACTTTAACTCTCCAGCCATCATCATCATCACCAACCATCAAAATCACTATCCATCACCATTATAAACACCCATTATCATCAACCACCTATCAACACCAACACCCATCATCACCAACACCCATCACCATCAGCACCCATCATCACCACCCCTCATCACAGATTTTCATCATAAGCCATCATCACCACCACCCATCATAAATTAACACAGACAGCTACACACATAGATATGTAAACTGACACAAACATAACAGACACACAAATAAACAATCTCTTTAACGACTTAATAATAACAAAGTCCATATCACCCGTGCCAGGCTAGGTGCACACAGACAAATCCATTGCACAATAATTTACATGTAACTCAAATTCACACTTAGTACTACCACCTCACTCACTTAAACATAACTACATAGATTAAGAAAACCATGAATTTAATAGTAAATAAACCAATAAGATGGTGTTTATACGCTTGCAATTTAATGAATGAAATACAAGTTCATAATTCAAATTATACAAAAATTAACCCGTAAACACTAAGTTTTTTACTATAAATCCTTTATATGCGTGTTCAATGGGCCACAACCCAGCCCACATTGGTCTTTGAAACGGGCGGCGAGAGTCCTCTCGTCCTCTGGCTTGAGATGGCTGCCACCTATGGGTCAGATGATTGCCTGCCACCATTAAGCAATTGGTAATTAAATATACTTTTTTTTAACCTAAAAAGTGTAACATTTTGGGGGAAAAATTTCACGAAAATAAAATGTCACGCACAACGAGTCTGTGTGCAAAATGTCAGCTCGATTGGATCACGGGAAGTGGGTTAAAAAATCGACCGAAAGATTTGCACGGTCGTAAGCGCGCAAGCAAGCAAGCAAAGTGAACTTAATATAAAGGATTTAAAAATAAAACAGAATGAATATGAAGCCTGAGGCCGAGGTGTATGGCAGGCCTAACGGCCAGGCCTCCCTTCTGTCCTCGTCGCAGGAATGGCGACATCAAAGAGCACAAAGCAAGGGGGCAAATGTTTAATTTCTGTAGCGTAATTTTGACTAATTAGAGACTACAAACACTATGTACACGATGTACACACAGCTACACAATGCACACACACACACACTCGCCACACTTTCTCGACAAAACACGAACTGCACACTCTCACTCTGTCACACTCTCTCTTTCTCACTAACTCACTGTCTCTCACTAACTCACTGTCTCTCACTAACTCACTGTCTCTCAATAACTCACTGTCTCATTCTATCACACTCACTGACTCACTCTGCCACACTCAAGCTCTAACGCACTCAATCTCACACCCACTCACATTCATTCACACCCACTCACTCAAACTCTCATCCACTTATTCACTCACACCCACTCACTCAATATCTCACCCACTCACCCACTCACCCAATCTCTCACCCACTCACCCAATCACTCACTAAATCTCTCACCCACTCACCCATTCACTCAATCTCTCACTCATTCACTCACTCAATCTCTAACCCACTCACCCAACCTCTCACCCACCCACCCATTCACTCACCCATTCACCCACTCACCCATTCACTCACCCTCGCTGTGTAGACCACGGAGTCTGAAGTCGAACCCAGGCCCCTGCTGTTTCCGGTCCCGCGCACAACCAGCACTGCACCACGTGATGCGCCAGCCGGCCTCGTGGAGGGGCGGAGCCTCGCGCTAGTGACGTCACCTCTGTGACGTCACAGCCCCGCCCCCAGCCGCAGTGGAGAGGGATGCACACGAGGAAGCAGCAGCAGCAGAAGTCTTTTGAGAGCGAATCCGCAACGAGGTGAGCGACCCTGTTGACGATGAATGTGGTTTATTTTTATTTGACATTTTGACCACAAGCTTCATTATTTTTTATGTTTAAATGTAGATTTTCTGCAATCAAATTAGAACTGTTAGGTTACTTGGCATGCCCTGAAATGTGTTGTACTGTCGTTGTTGAGACCCCAGGCGAGTCAGAATTTAAAACGAGCATAACTAACCCGTTTAAATCTCATAGAATATGAATAACATTTGGCAGTAATAAAAAAAATATTTAAGTATGGTCATATGACTCTAATGACCAACACGGCATATGGGTATTTTATCAAGCAGTCGATTAATACAAATGGGCTGTACATGAACATGCATGTCGGGATTAGAGGTGAAACATCATTGTTAAGTCTGGTGATTATGTTTAATGGAATAGGCAGTTGGAATAAACATGTTCGTGTGGGTGGATGAGTGAGTGATCGGGCGCACACATGAGTGGGCAAACAAGCGAGTGAGTGGGCTTTTAAAGCAACAGTCACAAGTCTTATTTCGGTAAAGTCATGTAGAATGGAAATAATAAAATAATTAAAATTTAATATTATAAAATACAATTCTCACGACGTTTCGGCCACAACGCAAGCAGCCGTAATCAGGTAAAGAACAGGGCTGTCGAAAAGACAGCCTCTGAATGAACACCACTAAGCTTGGCAGCGTATATTTACAAAGTAATTTGCATATCAACATATGAATTTCGCATATTTATGTAAAATGTAGATATGGGATTAGTCACTACTTGTGAAATACGTAGGAGGTGGGGGGGTCTCAAAGTCATATTATGCCCGTGCATTATGTAGGATTAGCAGCAACAACAAAAAAAGTCACGATAGTGTTTTAGATTTGAAGCTTTCGTGACTGCAAGGATTCATACTCTTAGGTTTTTTTCGGTAAAGTGACGTAGGTAAAAATAAATGATAAATAATAAACATAATAGAAATTATAATAGAAATAAAATATGAAATCACGACGTTTCGGAGGCAACACAAGCTTCTTTCATCAGGTGTAAAAAGGCACAGCAAAATAACTACAGTAATTACAGTTATTATCTACAGTTATTTTGCTGTGCCTTTTTACACCTGATGAAGGAAGCTTGTGTTGCCTCCAAAACGTCGTGATTTCATATTTCTATTATTATTTGTAATTTTTTATTATTATTTATGTTTATTATTTATCTATTTTTACCTACCTGACTTTACCGAAAAAACCCTAAGAGTATAGTCACGATAGTGATTGGATTGGTACAATGAGTGGTCAAATATGTAATAATTAAGAGGATGAGTGATTCAAAAGGTTGCTAAATCTGAGCGTTGTTCTAACCTCCCCAGGCCATCCAACTTCAAACAAAATCTACTTCTTCCCAACAACATGGACAGACAAATCACGTGGGCTGAGATCTTGGATGACTATGAGGGTAAGTCCCAGATGCCTGCATCACATGGATTATATGCGGAGGAGGAGTGTGGCAAAGAGGATGGGTTTAGATTTGAGTTTCTGCTATCTTTGTTCAAACTGGGGTCTCAATCTTATGAAATTTACGGTCTCAAAATGACGACAAAAACATGACTTGTAAAGTTTAAATGCCGTGTGATGACTATTTCTCAATAGCAGTTCCTGTTGTGTGGTAAGAGGTAATTACTGGGATCTCAAAAGTAGTTCTGTGAAATTTCATGTCCTTCGTTCTCTAATTCATTACTCGTCCTTGGAATGCATTTTCTGTTCTTCATAGCCCGGGAGTCGGCATGCCAGTCGACCACGTGGGGGGACGTTATGGATAAGGTGGACCCTTTCCCAGGCCAAAGTTACAAGAATTGCTCCCCAAAGGTGTGTATGGGGTCTGTAGGGTTAAAACACACGACATTGTCTCGAAAACTAGCACACCATGTCACAACACCATCACACCAAAATATCACGACACCAACTCTCCCCATCACCTTCTCATCACACTACACGACCACCAATTCAATACACCATATTAGAGCCTCATCATGCCTCTATACCTTCACAATACACCATCTCTCGAGAACATTCCACTACTTCTCCTCTCCATATCACAACTCCATGTCCCGACACCATCACCGCATCTCTTCACCGTCCCACTCATGCAGGCACTTGCAGTGGCGATTTATTACCAATAAAGACAGAATGATATCAGGCAGTCACATTAATTATGTCTGTGAGTTGATTGGAAGTTACCATTCCAGTTCCCCACTATGGGCGCTGCAGTGAAGTTTGTCCAGAGTATGGGCTTCCAGATATTTATAATGGGACATTCTGTGAAAACTATTGCCAGTGATGATTATTGCCAACAATTGCTATGAAACCGTCACAATCGAGCAAAGTCTTGAGTGCATGCATGGGGTTTATGAGGATATATGAGGATGTGACATGTATTTTGATTCTATAGGAGTTGGGATATTTAGGGGTTAGTACTACACGTACAATGTGATACAAGTATTGATGGATAAGGCATTGTGTTAACATCAGGTGATAGTGTATATTCAAGTGTGTACTAAGCAAGTTTGAATGACTGAATGTGGATGGCTGCATCTGTACATACATGTGTGAGTATCTTTTTTTGTTTGGGTTTATGTGCACGTCCACGTTTGCGTGCCTGTGGGTATGAATGTTTGCTTGCATGTGCATGTCTGAATGTTCCTTTTTTATCTTTGCTTGATCAGAGGATAATTGGGGAGTTGAAGGACGTCAGCGGGATGAAGCATCTCCAGGAAAAGAACCTTAGCAAAGAAAGATGCACCATGGAAGAGGAGCGCCTCTTTGAGGTGCAGCGCATTGCCAGGGCGAAGTGCCGCACAGATGAGAAGTACTTCCGAGACTATCTCCTCAAGAAGCGCCTCATTAAAGTGAAGTACTTCATTGATGAGACGCATCATCTCGAGATGAAGTGTCCTGAGGAGAAGAATCTGGAGGAGGAGGAGAAGTGTCTCGCCAACGTGAAACGCGTCGAGGAGGAGAAGCGCCTTGAGCAGGAGCAGCGCCTTGCCAGCATTGCAACCATCACCACCACCGCTACCGCCGGCAACTCCACCCCCACCCCTGCCACCACCACCGCCACCACCGCCACCACCACCACTGCCACAGCCACCACCGCCACCACCGCCGCCACCACTGCCACCACCACCCCCACTGCCACTGATGCTGTTGCCGCCACTGCCACAAAACCCGCCGCCACCACCACCGCCACCACCGCCACGACCGCCGTCACCACCGCCACCACAGCCACCACCGCCAACGTCACAACTGCCGCCACCGCATCCACCGCCACCACCGCCACCACTGCCACTGACGCTGTTGCCGCCACTGCCACAAAACCCGCCGCCACCACTGCCACCTCCACCACTGCCATCACCACCACCGCCGCCACCACCACCACCGCAGTAACCACCACCGCCACCACCGCCGCCACCGACACCGCCGCCGCCACCACTACCACCTGCCGCCACCACCACCACCGCTGCAACCACTACCGCCACCGCATCCACCTCTGACACTCCTGTACAGGGCCCGATTGCTCCAAGCTTTGGAGAAGAGGGCTTCCAAGCAGAGAAGATGGATAAGAAGACAGAGGTGGAACAGGAAGAGGAGAAGGTGGAGGAAGAGGTTGAGGAGGAACAGGAGGAGGGAATGGAGAAGACAGAGAATGGAGAGAAGATGGTGGTGGAGGATGAAGAGGAGGAGATGGAGGACGAGACAAAGCAGGAGGTGGAGGACGTGCAGGTGGTGGAGGTGGTGATGCAGGGAAAGAAGAGGAAGCGAGGGGGCCTTGCTCGCGTGGCGAGAGCGATCACCTCCCTCCTCCGCCGCGTGCTGCTTTGTGGTGGCATGTCCACCCAGAGCCACTCCTGTAAAGAATAAGGTTCAATACCATTGTTGTTGCTGGCACTTTAAACTTTGTGAAATAAACCCATGATGAGACAACATAACGTTGAATTGCTTGCAAGTGTAATAAAGGACTCGTTCACTGGGTCTGTCTCCGTTGTCCTTTATTTGGGTTCTTTACACTTGTCCCACACGGCCCTCGCTCAGAGCCTCCCCGCTTAGCAGCTCGACAGCTGCCTTCGCTCACGTAGCCTTTCGCGCTCCTGCAGCTCCGCTGTGCAGTCCTCCGGCTGCTCTCACTGCAGCTCCACCGCTGCTCCCTGTTCCCCCGTGCTCGTCACCGCTGGCCGACGGTGCCGAGTCTTACTGTGTGTGGCGATCTCGCCACTCTCCAACCTCCGCACTGTGTGGCCTCACTCTGTCTCTATTCCCAACACTCTCCCGTTTCTTCCGGTATCTCTCCCTTAAGACCTCATCCCTCTCTCTCACGTGACCTAACTCCTCCCCCCGTGACGTCATATCCGCGAGGCCGTTTATGCCCGCATCAAAAACAACTACGCTGGTTTGGTCGTCTGCGTGCGTATCTGGACGTTAATTTATTTACGGACCCGCCCAAACAGCTCGCTCTGATTCGATGAAAATAAAACAGCCGGCAAAAAGCCACAGCTCACTTTGATTCGATAAAAATAAATAATTAACACGCCCGGAAGAGAGCGATAGCATAGGTTTGGCATGGTCTGCGCCGCAGTGCTGCAGTGCACTGTGGGCGCAGACCCTGCGCTGTGTGAGTGTGGTGTGTATGCAAGTGTGCGAATGGTAGTTACGCTAATATTACGTTTATTTATGTAAAAAATGGGTGCTGCGTGCTGCGATTAGTGGAGTCCCCAAACAACTTTACCTTACGAGTAGGCAGGGGTCGCTATACAGTAAGTCTTAGCGGACTGAGCTGCCAGCTTCACCTGCCGGGACCACGGCCAGTTGCGTAGCACCCCCTACAGTTTCGCCCATGGATCAATACCCCCATGGGGCAACCCAGCTGACTGTTTGATGGGTACAATGGGTACTTTTCGGTTTATCCGGCTTATTACCATTATTATGTATTGACGTTGATCACGTCTCCATGGACGGCTTGCTGTCTACTTCGGTTGTGTAATTCAGATGTTGTGCATGCTGCTGCTGGTAAGGGCATGTGTTGCATAATATGCAGCATGTGTCCGCGTATCATGTTTGGCACGGATGCAGTTGGCGTTACTGTACATTTATCATGTTTTGGAGTGCCAATCCCATGCACTTTGAAATTTAATAAACTGTCAAAAAAGGTTGCAGCCCGGCCCCCGCCGCTGTCACTCTCTGGCCGTTGCACAAGCCATATCGAAATTTGCGACATGCAAATTTCGTGTGACACCACCCGGGTAACTCCCGGGATCAAAATGGGCATTGGAAAGTGATCGCTTTATTGAGATGATTATGGTACTACCACAGGGTATTGTGAACGGTTCAGGAGGAGGAGAGGTCTGGTTTTCTAAGTCTCACAGTACCGGTAAAAAGCGCCGGGTGGGGGATGCCCTCCACTGGGGTACAAATTCTGTCATTATTAGTATACGATCATGCAATGTTTCTATCTGCAAACTGTCATAACTGAAACGATCCCCGTTATTGTTCGATTGAGAAATGGAGTGACCCACACCTCTGATATCATATGTGAGGAACCCAAAAATCTGATGCATGCGTAAAACACCCACAATGGGAATACGTAAACGTAAAAACACCAACAAAATATTTTTATAAGAAAAAAATAGGTGGCCCCATAACGGATTTGTCTGTGTGTGTACATACAGACGGAGGATGCAGGGGCTAACCTGTGTGCGATCGGAACGGTGCAATTTCTGACCAATGTCACTGTGGATGGCGCACACGCTGACGCACACCGGAGCTGTGTCTTTGCCATGCAAGGGCATGGTGGATGGTGGAGTGCATATGGATGGTGCGTTACGAATAAAATTAAACAAAACAAACCCCTGGAAGCAGCCATGCGAGCAGGCTACCTTGAGAGCGATCGCGAATGGGTTGCGTGTCTGGAAGAAGCCTCGCTCTTTCAGATGCCGTACCAGCTTCGTCAACTCTTCGCTACCATTTTGCTGTATTCCATGCCAGCAGATACCAAGGCTCTCTGGGATAAATTCTACGACGAATTGGCTCGCGATTACGAGAACCAGTACCGCCAGCTGACCAACAAAGAAGAAATGCTAAATCTTCTTGGTTCTTTCGCTAAAGTCACGTACAAGGGAAGTAATACAATAAAAAAAATTAAACATAATAAAATAATTCTCACGACGTTTCGGCCACAATGCAAGCCGCCGTCCTCAGGTGAAAACCAGGTATGTCGAGGCGACAGCGTCTGAATGAAACAGCACACGTGCTTGGAGCATATATATAAGCTGGGTTGGAAGGGGGGGAAAGGGCGCCTTGACAAAAACATTTGCATATCAAGAGCAATTTAGCATATTTATGGGAAATGCAGGTATGTGATTAGTACTACTTATGCCCGTGCATTATGCAGGATTAGCAGCATCAAAGGGAGGGGATATGGGAAATGCAGGTATGTGATTAGTACTACTTATGCCCGTGCATTATGCAGGATTAGCAGCATCAAAGGGAGGGGATATGGGAAATGCAGGTATGTGATTAGTACTACTTATACCCGTGCATTATGCAGGATTAGCAGCATCAAAGAAAATACAAAAAAAATTGGTAAAGTTCAAGACCCTTCACAGCCTCCACGAGTTCCTCACGGCAGGTGGGATCGCTCTGTCGGACTTTGACGACCTCCCGCAGCTTTCCGAGTACCCACACTTGGTCTTGGACTCGCTGCTTGAGAACAACCATATCCGCCGCGAATTGGACATGAAGGACTTCCCATTTCGACTTCGGCGCAAACAGTTCCCCATTGTCCCAGCATTCGCGATGACCATCAACAAGGCGCAAGGGCAAACTGTTCACAACCTGCGATTATATCTACCAACGCCATGCTTTTCGCACGGCCAACTGTACGTGGCACTATCGCGAGTCACGGCAACATCCAACATCAAGGCGCTTATTGAGGGACCTGACGACGAGGAGGAAGACGGAGTGTACACGAAGAATATCGTGAATCGCCAGATATTTGAATAAGTTGCATTCTATATTTGAAGAAGTTGCATTATTGAATAATGTCATTAAAATACATATAACCTCACAAAAATAAACATAAAACAATCACCAAAACATGTATATTGTGTCCAGCCACTTTCAACTCCCCACCAACCAAGTATATACACACCGCCCGCGAAGCGGGCGGCAACTGCTAGTCATCATCAGGTGTGAAATCCACAGCAAGAAAATTTGAAAAAAGTGGCGTTTTTTTCTAATTTCATTGCTGAAAATTGAATTATGAACATATAAAAGTAATGAAGATTTAGCTTGTGGTCGAAATGTAAAATCAACAGGGTCGCTCACCTCGTTGCGGATTCGCTCTCAAAAGGCTTCTTCTGCTGCTCCCTCGTGTGCATTCTTCTCCACTGTGGGTGGAGGCGTGGTTGTGACGTAACAGAGGTGACGTCACTAGCGCGAGGCTCCGCCCCCCACGATCCCGGCTGGCGCATCACGTGGTGCAGTGCTGGTTGTGCGCGGGACCGGAAACAGCATTGCCCTGGGTTCGACTTCATATTCCGTGGTCTACACAGCGAGGGTGAGTGAATGGGTGAGTAGGTGAGTGAATGGGTGAGTGGGTGAGAGATTGAGTGAGTGGGTGGGTGAGTGGGTGGGTGAATGGGTGAGTGGGTGAGAGATTGGGTGAGTGGGTGGGTGAGTGGGTGAGAGATTGAGTGAGTGGGTGAGAGATTGAGTGGGTGAGAGATTGAGTGAGTGAGTGAGTAGGTGAGTGGGTGAGTGGGTGAGTGGGTGAATGGGTGGAAGATTGGGTGAGAGATTGTGTGAGTGGGTGGGTGAGTGGGTGAGTGGGTGAGAGATTGAGTGAGTGGGTGAGAGATTGAGTGAGTGGGTGAGAGATTGAGTGAGTGAGTAGGTGAGTGGGTGAATGGGTGAGTGGGTGGGTGAGAGATTGAGTGAGTGGGTGAGAGATTGGGTGAGTGGGTGGGTGAGTGGGTGAGAGATTGAGTGAGTGGGTGAGAGATTGAGTGGGTGAGAGATTGAGTGAGTGAGTGAGTAGGTGAGTGGGTGAGTGGGTGAGTGGGTGAATGGGTGAAAGATTGGGTGAGAGAGTGTGTGAGTGGGTGGGTGAGTGGGTGAGAGATTGAGTGAGTGGGTGAGAGATTGAGTGGGTGAGAGATTGAGTGAGTGAGTGAGTAGGTGAGTGGGTGAGTGGGTGAGTGGGTGAATGGGTGAAAGATTGGGTGAGAGATTGTGTGAGTGGGTGGGTGAGTGGGTGAGTGGGTGAGAGATTGAGTGAGTGGGTGAGAGATTGAGTGAGTGGGTGAGAGATTGAGTGAGTGAGTAGGTGAGTGGGTGAATGGGTGAGTGGGTGGGTGAGTGGGTGAGAGATTGAGTGAGTGGGTGAGAGATTGAGTGAGTGGGTGAGAAATTGAGTGAGTGAGTAGGTGAGTGGGTGAATGGGTGAGTTGGTGAGAGATTGGGTGAGTGGGTGGGTGAGTGGGTGAGAGATTGAGTGAGTGGGTGAGAGATTGAGTGAGTGGGTGAGTGGGTGAGAGATTGAGTGAGTGGGTGGGAGTGAGTGAGTGGGTGTGAATGAATAAGTGGGTGTGAGATTGAGTGTGTTAGAGCTTGAGTGAGTGTGGCAGAGTGAGTCAGTGAGTGTGATAGAATGAGACAGTGAGTTAGTGAGAGACAGTGAGTTAGTGAGAGACAGTGAGTTAGTGATAGACAGTGAGTTAGTGAGAGACAGTGAGTTAGTGAGAAAGAGAGAGTGTGTGGCAGAGTGAGTGTGCAGTTCGTGTTTTGTCGAGAAAGTGTGGCGAGTGTGTGTGCGTTGTGTAGCTGTGTTTACATCGTGTACGTAGTGTTTGTAGTCTCTAATTAGTCTAAATTACGCTACAGAAATTCAACATTTGCACCCTTGCTTTGTGCTCTTTGATGTCGCCATTCCTGCGACGAGGACAGAAGGGAGGCCTGGCCGTTAGGCCTGCCATACACCTCGGCCTCAGGCTTCATATTCATTATTTTTTATGTTTGTATAATTTAAATTATGAACTTTTATTCCATTCATTAAATTGCAAGCGTATAAACACCATCTTGTTGGTTTATTTACTATTAAATTCATGGTTTTCTTAATCTATGTAGTTATGTTTAAGTGAGTGAGGTGGTAGTACTAAGTGTGAATTTGAGTTACATGTAAATTATTGTGCAATGGATTTGTCTGTGTGCACCTAGCCTGGCACGGATAATATGGACTATGTTATTATTAAGTCGTGAAAGAGATTGTTTATTTGTGTGTCTGTTATGTTTGTGTCAGTTTACGGATCTATGTTTGTAGCTGTCTGTGTGTTAATTTGATGGGTGGTGGTGATGGATAGGTGCGAGTTTTAACGTTAAAATGCTTGCAGATTAATAAAGATCTGCTTTGTTTTTAAAGATGACTGATCATACGTTATTGCAACTATATCCTTCCTTTAAAAAACACGGACGAGGAGACATTCACACACGAGTGTGCATGTGTTTCTACGAGTTTTAACGTTAATATACTTGTAGAACAATAAAGACCTGATGTGTTAAAGATGACTGATCGTTCCTTATTGCTACAATGTTCATAGCGAACACGTGTGGAGGCGAGTTACAGGTGAAGCATCTCCATCACACAAGTTTACCCTTACCTGGCAGCATCGTGGCAGTCCGCTGGTCACACTCACAACGTCACACTTACGAGCTGTAGGGGCGGGGCTCTGTCTGCTCAGTGGCGCTGTTTTCATTAATTTAGCACCACGAGCGTGGAGTCTCATCCCTGTAGTTCCCTTTTGTGGTGGCGCATTCCGACCACGTTTCCCCTAAATTATTTGTACGAAACAATATAAAAACAATTTGTTTGTTCCAATACATAATCATACACGAGTACACATATACACTCCCATGTACACACACCCACACACGAGTGGACATACACAGAAGTACAGATCCATGTACATACAAACAGTAGTATACTTGTATAGCGGGGTTTTGTCATTATTTTCACAGGTTAAGCTGACGATATAAATCTTAGATGCCCCGCTGCGTGGTCAACACATCTATGCTTCTAAATAAGGAACAAAACAGTGAGACTTCCCAAATCTGGCTGTCGACTGATGAAGCTAGTTTTAATTACAGGCGAAACGTCGTACTCAGATTGTAAATGTTGTGGCTTGGCTCTCCAACACACCGGTGTGCTGTGCTAGTGACAAATTTGCATGTTCTGTTTACGTGACAACCCTTACTAGTTGGCTTTGTCGGGTGGTGGCGGGTGTCAACGACACATTTATATATTTAAACGATCTAACCCAAAAAACCTTTAATATGGACATAATAATAAACCACGCTTACAAGCTAAACCATTCAGATGATCATTCAAAGTTGATGGCGGAAATTATAATATAAAGCACTCGTTTCTAGAAGCACCCCGCTCAACACGATTGTTCTTAAATATATTTATAAAACAAAGTCAGCACAGTATAAACTTGCACATCTTATTCTAAATCAATCTCGAGATCACCAATTTTTGATATTTCAGACTGTATGTCGCTTTATAATCCTCTAAACTTGCAGCAGTTTAGAGGACATTGGAAGGTGAATATTAGCAAATTAACACGAATCACGGAATTATGCATGGAGATGCACATCCTTATTCAAACGGAAATGTACAATTATGCAGTGAGATGTACATACGTATTATGTTGCTAGATATGCGGATTGTTAATGCAAAAAAATTACAATTGAATGCAAAGTCCATGATAGACCAAGTAGAGAACAAAATATTTGGATGCTAGAGCGAAGATATAAGGGGCTTAAAATCAGACCTCAAGGTCATTTCGAGAGGGCTTTTGCTGAGGATAGACGCTCGACTCCTCGCTCTGCAGATCACCCTTCTTCCACGAGACCCAGCCTGGCGAGCACGATTGCTTGGCGACTGGTTGGCGACTTCGCGTCGGGAGAGTTCGTGGCGATCTCTTCAGACGGAGTTACAGGGACATCGATACGCCGTGCATCCACAAGTAAGTGTCTTTGTTAGTGGATAAACTGGTAATCGCGTGTGTAGTCCAACTTACGAGACGTTACTGTGTATCAGTTAGACCTTGGTAAGAGTTTGCTTCTTCGCGATTTGAGCCAGACATCCACGCTGCTTAGAGGGCGCCTTTTGCTCTCAACAACATCCGCGACAGTTTCTCTGCTCTAAAGAATCAGTCACATGGAGCAGCAAAAACTCTCCACAGCGGCACGCGCACACGGGTAAGAAGCCATTCAATTGCTTTGTGTGTGGGAAGGTGTTTACACGGAAATCAACTCTTCGCAATTACCAGAAAACACACACGGGCGAGAAGCCATTCAAGTGCTCTCTTTGTGGGAAGGCATTTGCAGATTCATCAACTCTTCGCAATCACCAGAAAACACACACGGGCGAGAAGCCGTTCAATTGCTCTGTGTGCGGGAAGGTATTTGCACTGAAACCAACTCTTCACACTCACCAGAAAACACACACAGGTGAGAAGCCGTTCAATTGCTCTGTGTGTGGGAAGGCATTTGCAGATTCATCAAATCTTCACCGTCACCAAAAAACACACACGGACGAGAAGCCGTTCATTTGCTCTGTGTGTGAGAAGTCATTTTCACGTAAATCAAATCTTTATAGTCACCAGAAAACACACTCGGGTGAGACGCCGTTCAATTGCGCTGTGTGCTGGAAGGCATTTGCACGGAAATCAGATCTTCACAGGCACCAGAAAACACACAAGGGCGATAATCCATTCAATTGTTCTCTGTTGGAGAGGACACGGTCATCACCCCGAAACAAACATGAGAAGATCCGCAATGATAGGGAAGTGAAATCTAAAGGTGAAAAACAAAATGCTTCAATGAGTCCTGAAAAAATCCATCTTTCGAACCTATGCAGGTGGAACCTGAGAGATGCGTGGATGTAGTGGATGTAATGAGTCCTGACGACAATTCCTCTTTCGACCCCATGCAGTTGGATCCTGCGAGATGGCTGGATGTACTGAGCCCTGACGCCAATTCTTTTTTAGACCCCATGCAGGTTCATAATGAGAAATGGCTGCTGGAGTGGCTGGATAATCAAAGTATTGAGTACTTCTGTTAAAGTCCTGGAATGTGCACGTTTGTGTCTCTGTTAGATCAATGTATTAGGTGCAATTGATTATATCAGTGATTTCCAGCACTACTCCAAGCTAGTGTAATTATTTTAACACAACCGTTTGATTGCTCTGTGTGTTGGAAGCATTTTCAGTCAGCAACACTTCACAGGCACCATCAAACAAAGAGTTAAAATGTTGTCATGAGTCCTAAACGAAATTCCTCTTTCGACCCCATGCAGTTGCATCCTGAGAGATGGCTTCATGTAGTGGATTGGCTGAAGAGTCATATTCGTGTCTCTTAAATATTTTTTTCGGTGATTTCTAGGACTTCAAGGGGGAAATCGACGTTTACATGTTTGATATTAAGAATCTGTTTTAACTGTTGAATTCCTATTGGGAAATAATTTGCCTAGTTCCTTTCCTGTTTGAGCATGCGTGTTAATAAAGATGTCGATACGAGTATTAACGTGAGTTTTTTTGCAGATGAATAAAGACCTGATTTGTTTTTAATGATTACTGATCTACGTTATTGCTACCATATATTTCCTTTAAAAAAAACACGGGCGAGTAGACATACACACACGAGTGTGCATCCAAACACGGCTGTATATACAGCGGTGTGCATTCACACACGAGTGTGCATGTGTTTCTACA
>NW_026891043.1:52381-96821 GCF_015708825.2 Lethenteron reissneri
TTTTTTTAAAGGAAATATATGGTAGCAATAACGTAGATCAGTAATCATTAAAAACAAATCAGGTCTTTATTCATCTGCAAAAAAACTCACGTTAATACTCGTATCGACATCTTTATTAACACGCATGCTCAAACAGGAAAGGAACTAGGCAAATTATTTCCCAATAGGAATTCAACAGTTAAAACAGATTCTTAATATCAAACATGTAAACGTCGATTTCCCCCTTGAAGTCCTAGAAATCACCGAAAAAAATATTTAAGAGACACGAATATGACTCTTCAGCCAATCCACTACATGAAGCCATCTCTCAGGATGCAACTGCATGGGGTCGAAAGAGGAATTTCGTTTAGGACTCATGACAACATTTTAACTCTTTGTTTGATGGTGCCTGTGAAGTGTTGCTGACTGAAAATGCTTCCAACACACAGAGCAATCAAACGGTTGTGTTAAAATAATTACACTAGCTTGGAGTAGTGCTGGAAATCACTGATATAATCAATTGCACCTAATACATTGATCTAACAGAGACACAAACGTGCACATTCCAGGACTTTAACAGAAGTACTCAATACTTTGATTATCCAGCCACTCCAGCAGCCATTTCTCATTATGAACCTGCATGGGGTCTAAAAAAGAATTGGCGTCAGGGCTCAGTACATCCAGCCATCTCGCAGGATCCAACTGCATGGGGTCGAAAGAGGAATTGTCGTCAGGACTCATTACATCCACTACATCCACGCATCTCTCAGGTTCCACCTGCATAGGTTCGAAAGATGGATTTTTTCAGGACTCATTGAAGCATTTTGTTTTTCACCTTTAGATTTCACTTCCCTATCATTGCGGATCTTCTCATGTTTGTTTCGGGGTGATGACCGTGTCCTCTCCAACAGAGAACAATTGAATGGATTATCGCCCTTGTGTGTTTTCTGGTGCCTGTGAAGATCTGATTTCCGTGCAAATGCCTTCCAGCACACAGCGCAATTGAACGGCGTCTCACCCGAGTGTGTTTTCTGGTGACTATAAAGATTTGATTTACGTGAAAATGACTTCTCACACACAGAGCAAATGAACGGCTTCTCGTCCGTGTGTGTTTTTTGGTGACGGTGAAGATTTGAATGAATCTGCAAATGCCTTCCCACACACAGAGCAATTGAACGGCTTCTCACCTGTGTGTGTTTTCTGGTGAGTGTGAAGAGTTGGTTTCAGTGCAAATACCTTCCCGCACACAGAGCAATTGAACGGCTTCTCGCCCGTGTGTGTTTTCTGGTGATTGCGAAGAGTTGATGAATCTGCAAATGCCTTCCCACAAAGAGAGCACTTGAATGGCTTCTCGCCCGTGTGTGTTTTCTGGTAATTGCGAAGAGTTGATTTCCGTGTAAACACCTTCCCACACACAAAGCAATTGAATGGCTTCTTACCCGTGTGCGCGTGCCGCTGTGGAGAGTTTTGCTGCTCCATGTGACTGATTCTTTAGAGCAGAGAAACTGTCGCGGATGTTGTTGAGAGCAAAAGGCGCCCTCTAAGCTGCGTGGATGTCTGGCTCAAATCGCGAAGAAGCAAACTCTTACCAAGGTCTAACTGATACACAGTAACGTCTCGTAAGTTGGACTACACACGCGATTACCAGTTTATCCACTAACAAAGACACTTACTTGTGGATGCACGGCGTATCGATGTCCCTGTAACTTCCGTCTGAAGAGATCGCCACGAACTCTCCCGACGCGAAGTCGCCAACCAGTCGCCAAGCAATCGTGCTCGCCAGGCTGGGTCTCGTGGAAGAAGGGTGATCTGCAGAGCGAGGAGTCGAGCGTCTATCCTCAGCAAAAGCCCTCTCGAAATGACCTTGAGGTCTGATTTTAAGCCCCTTATATCTTCGCTCTAGCATCCAAATATTTTGTTCTCTACTTGGTCTATCATGGACTTTGCATTCAATTGTAATTTTTTGCATTAACAATCCGCATATCTAGCAACATAATACGTATGTACATCTCACTGCATAATTGTACATTTCCGTTTGAATAAGGATGTGCATCTCCATGCATAATTCCGTGATTCGTGTTAATTTGCTAATATTCACCTTCCATGTCCTCTAAACTGCTGCAAGTTTAGAGGATTATAAAGCGACATACAGTCTGAATATCAAAAATTGGTGATCTCGAGATTGATTTAGAATAAGATGTGCAAGTTTATACTGTGCTGACTTTGTTTTATAAATATATTTAAGAACAATCGTGTTGAGCGGGGTGCTTCTAGAAACGAGTGCTTTATATTATAATTTCCGCCATCAACTTGAATGATCATCTGAATGGTTTAGCTTGTAAGCGTGGTTTATTATTATGTCCATATTAAAGGTTTTTGGGTTAGATCGTTTAAATATATAAATGTGTCGTTGACACCCGCCACCACCCGACAAAGCCAACTAGTAAGGGTTGTCACGTAAACAGAACATGCAAATTGTCACTAGCACAGCACACCGGTGTTTGGAGAGCAAGCCACAACATTTACAATCTGAGTACGACGTTTCGCCTGTAATTAAAACTAGCTTCATCAGTCGACAGCCAGATTTGGGAAGTCTCACTGTTTTGTTCCTTATTTAGAAGCATAGATGTGTTGACCACGCAGCGGGGCATCTAAGATTTATATCGTCAGCTTAACCTGTGAAAATAATGACAAAACCCCGCTATACAAGTATACTACTGTTTGTATGTACATGGATCTGTACTTCTGTGTATGTCCACTCGTGTGTGGGTGTGTGTACATGGGAGTGTATATGTGTACTCGTGTATGATTATGTATTGGAACAAACAAATTGTTTTTATATTGTTTCGTACAAATAATTTAGGGGAAACGTGGTCGGAATGCGCCACCACAAAAGGGAACTACAGGATGAGACTCCACGCTCGTGGTGCTAAATTAATGAAAACAGCGCCACTGAGCAGACAGAGCCCCGCCCCTACAGCTCGTAAGTGTGACGTTGTGAGTGTGACCAGCGGACTGCCACGATGCTGCCAGGTAAGGGTAAACTTGTGTGATGGAGATGCTTCACCTGTAACTCGCCTCCACACGTGTTCGCTATGAACATTGTAGCAATAAGGAACGATCAGTCATCTTTAACACATCAGGTCTTTATTGTTCTACAAGTATATTAACGTTAAAACTCGTAGAAACACATGCACACTCGTGTGTGAATGTCTCCTCGTCCGTGTTTTTTAAAGGAAGGATATAGTTGCAATAACGTATGATCAGTCATCTTTAAAACAAAGCAGATCTTTATTAATCTGCAAGCATTTTAACGTTAAAACTCGCACCTATCCATCACCACCACCCATCAAATTAACACACAGACAGCTACAAACATAGATCCGTAAACTGACACAAACATAACAGACACACAAATAAACAATCTCTTTCACGACTTAATAATAACATAGTCCATATTATCCGTGCCAGGCTAGGTGCACACAGACAAATCCATTGCACAATAATTTACATGTAACTCAAATTCACACTTAGTACTACCACCTCACTCACTTAAACATAACTACATAGATTAAGAAAACCATGAATTTAATAGTAAATAAACCAACAAGATGGTGTTTATACGCTTGCAATTTAATGAATGGAATAAAAGTTCATAATTTAAATTATACAAACATAAAAAATAATGAATATGAAGCCTGAGGCCGAGGTGTATGGCAGGCCTAACGGCCAGGCCTCCCTTCTGTCCTCGTCGCAGGAATGGCGACATCAAAGAGCACAAAGCAAGGGTGCAAATGTTGAATTTCTGTAGCGTAATTTAGACTAATTAGAGACTACAAACACTACGTACACGATGTAAACACAGCTACACAACGCACACACACTCGCCACACTTTCTCGACAAAACACGAACTGCACACTCACTCTGCCACACACTCTCTCTTTCTCACTAACTCACTGTCTCTCACTAACTCACTGTCTATCACTAACTCACTGTCTCTCACTAACTCACTGTCTCTCACTAACTCACTGTCTCATTCTATCACACTCACTGACTCACTCTGCCACACTCACTCAAGCTCTAACACACTCAATCTCACACCCACTTATTCATTCACACCCACTCACTCACTCCCACCCACTCACTCAATCTCTCACCCACTCACCCACTCACTCAATCTCTCACCCACTCACTCAATCTCTCACCCACTCACCCACCCACTCACCCAATCTCTCACCAACTCACCCATTCACCCACTCACCTACTCACTCACTCATTTCTCACCCACTCACTCAATCTCTCACCCACTCACTCAATCTCTCACCCACTCACCCACCCACTCACCCATTCACCCACTCACCTACTCACTCACTCAATCTCTCACCCACTCACTCAATCTCTCACCCACTCACTCAATCTCTCACCCACCACCCACTCACCCACCCACTCACACAATCTCTCACCCAATCTTTCACCCCATTCACCCACTCACCCACTCACCCACTCACCTACTCACTCACTCACTCAATCTCTCACCCACTCAATCTCTCACCCACTCACTCAATCTCTCACCCACTCACCCACCCACTCACACAATCTCTCACCCAATCTTTCACCCATTCACCCACTCACCCACTCACCCACTCACCTACTCACTCACTCACTCAATCTCTCACCCACTCAATCTCTCACCCACTCACTCAATCTCTCACCCACTCACCCACCCACTCACCCAATCTCTCACCCACTCACTCAATCTCTCACCCACTCACCCACCCACTCACCCATTCACCCACTCACCTACTCACCTCACTCAATCTCTCAACCCACTCACTCAATCTCTCACCCACTCACTCAATCTCTCACCCACTCACCCACTCACCCACCCACTCACACAATCTCTCACCCAATCTTTCACCCATTCACCCACTCACCCACTCACCCACTCACCTACTCACTCACTCACTCAATCTCTCACCCACTCAATCTCTCACCCACTCACTCAATCTCTCACCCACTCACCCACCCACTCACCCAATCTCTCACCCACTCACCCATTCACCCACCCACTCACCCACCCACTCACTCAATCTCTCACCCACTCACCCATTCACTCACCTACTCACCCATTCACTCACCCTCGCTGTGTAGACCACGGAATATGAAGTCGAACCCAGGGCAATGCTGTTTCCGGTCCCGCGCACAACCAGCACTGCACCACGTGATGCGCCAGCCGGGATCGTGGGGGGCGGAGCCTCGCGCTAGTGACGTCACCTCTGTTACGTCACAGCCACGCCTCCACCCACAGTGGAGAAGAATGCACACGAGGGAGCACCAGAAGAAGCCTTTTGAGAGCGAATCCGCAACGAGGTGAGCGACCCTGTTGATTTTACATTTCGACCACAAACTAAAGCTGCATTACTTTTATATGTTCATAATTCAATTTTCAGCAATGAAATTAGAAAAAAACGCCACTTTTTTCAAATTTTCTTGCTGTGGATTTCACACCTGATGATGACTAGCAGTTGCCGCCCGCTTCGCGGGCGGTGTGTATATACTTGGTTGGTGGGGAGTTGAAACTGGCTGGACACAATATACATGTTTTGGTGATTGTTTTATGTTTATTTTTGTGAGGTTATATGTATTTTAATGACATTATTCAATAATGCAACTTCTTCAAATATAGAATGCAACTTATTCAAATATCTAGAGATTCACGATATTCTTCGTGTACACTCCGTCTTCCTCCTCGTCGTCAGGTCCCTCAATAAGCGCCTTGATGTTGGATGTTGCCGTGACTCGCGATAGTGCCACATACACTTGGCCGTGCGAGAAGCATGGCGTTGGTAGATATAATCGCAGGTTGTGAACAGTTTGCCCTTGCGCCTTGTTGATGGTCATCGCGAATGCTGGGACAATGGGGAACTGTTTGCGCCGAAGTCGAAATGGGAAGTCCTTCATGTCCAATTCGCGGCGGATATGGTTGTTCTCAAGCAGCGAGTCCAAGACCAAGTG
The DNA here is from genome assembly GCF_015708825.2 of Lethenteron reissneri. Classification (NCBI taxonomy): domain Eukaryota; kingdom Metazoa; phylum Chordata; class Hyperoartia; order Petromyzontiformes; family Petromyzontidae; genus Lethenteron; species Lethenteron reissneri. The sequence goes on from NW_026891043.1 coordinate 58,377, forward strand.
TGGGTACTCGGAAAGCTGCGGGAGGTCGTCAAAGTCCGACAGAGCGATCCCACCTGCCGTGAGGAACTCGTGGAGGCTGTGAAGGGTCTTGAACTTTACCAATTTTTTTTGTATTTTCTTTGATGCTGCTAATCCTGCATAATGCACGGGTATAAGTAGTACTAATCACATACCTGCATTTCCCATATCCCCTCCCTTTGATGCTGCTAATCCTGCATAATGCACGGGCATAAGTAGTACTAATCACATACCTGCATTTCCCATATCCCCTCCCTTTGATGCTGCTAATCCTGCATAATGCACGGGCATAAGTAGTACTAATCACATACCTGCATTTCCCATAAATATGCTAAATTGCTCTTGATATGCAAATGTTTTTGTCAAGGCGCCCTTTCCCCCCCTTCCAACCCAGCTTATATATATGCTCCAAGCACGTGTGCTGTTTCATTCAGACGCTGTCGCCTCGACATACCTGGTTTTCACCTGAGGACGGCGGCTTGCATTGTGGCCGAAACGTCGTGAGAATTATTTTATTATGTTTAATTTTTTTTATTGTATTACTTCCCTTGTACGTGACTTTAGCGAAAGAACCAAGAAGATTTAGCATTTCTTCTTTGTTGGTCAGCTGGCGGTACTGGTTCTCGTAATCGCGAGCCAATTCGTCGTAGAATTTATCCCAGAGAGCCTTGGTATCTGCTGGCATGGAATACAGCAAAATGGTAGCGAAGAGTTGACGAAGCTGGTACGGCATCTGAAAGAGCGAGGCTTCTTCCAGACACGCAACCCATTCGCGATCGCTCTCAAGGTAGCCTGCTCGCATGGCTGCTTCCAGGGGTTTGTTTTGTTTAATTTTATTCGTAACGCACCATCCATATGCACTCCACCATCCACCATGCCCTTGCATGGCAAAGACACAGCTCCGGTGTGCGTCAGCGTGTGCGCCATCCACAGTGACATTGGTCAGAAATTGCACCGTTCCGATCGCACACAGGTTAGCCCCTGCATCCTCCGTCTGTATGTACACACACAGACAAATCCGTTATGGGGCCACCTATTTTTTTCTTATAAAAATATTTTGTTGGTGTTTTTTACGTTTACGTATTCCCATTGTGGGTGTTTTACGCATGCATCAGATTTTTGGGTTCCTCACATATGATATCAGAGGTGTGGGTCACTCCATTTCTCAATCGAACAATAACGGGGATCGTTTCAGTTATGACAGTTTGCAGATAGAAACATTGCATGATCGTATACTAATAATGACAGAATTTGTACCCCAGTGGAGGGCATCCCCCACCCGGCGCTTTTTACCGGTACTGTGAGACTTAGAAAACCAGACCTCTCCTCCTCCTGAACCGTTCACAATACCCTGTGGTAGTACCATAATCATCTCAATAAAGCGATCACTTTCCAATGCCCATTTTGATCCCGGGAGTTACCCGGGTGGTGTCACACGAAATTTGCATGTCGCAAATTTCGATATGGCTTGTGCAACGGCCAGAGAGTGACAGCGGCGGGGGCCGGGCTGCAACCTTTTTTGACAGTTTATTAAATTTCAAAGTGCATGGGATTGGCACTCCAAAACATGATAAATGTACAGTAACGCCAACTGCATCCGTGCCAAACATGATACGCGGACACATGCTGCATATTATGCAACACATGCCCTTACCAGCAGCAGCATGCACAACATCTGAATTACACAACCGAAGTAGACAGCAAGCCGTCCATGGAGACGTGATCAACGTCAATACATAATAATGGTAATAAGCCGGATAAACCGAAAAGTACCCATTGTACCCATCAAACAGTCAGCTGGGTTGCCCCATGGGGGTATTGATCCATGGGCGAAACTGTAGGGGGTGCTACGCAACTGGCCGTGGTCCCGGCAGGTGAAGCTGGCAGCTCAGTCCGCTAAGACTTACTGTATAGCGACCCCTGCCTACTCGTAAGGTAAAGTTGTTTGGGGACTCCACTAATCGCAGCACGCAGCACCCATTTTTTACATAAATAAACGTAATATTAGCGTAACTACCATTCGCACACTTGCATACACACCACACTCACACAGCGCAGGGTCTGCGCCCACAGTGCACTGCAGCACTGCGGCGCAGACCATGCCAAACCTATGCTATCGCTCTCTTCCGGGCGTGTTAATTATTTATTTTTATCGAATCAAAGTGAGCTGTGGCTTTTTGCCGGCTGTTTTATTTTCATCGAATCAGAGCGAGCTGTTTGGGCGGGTCCGTAAATAAATTAACGTCCAGATACGCACGCAGACGACCAAACCAGCGTAGTTGTTTTTGATGCGGGCATAAACGGCCTCGCGGATATGACGTCACGGGGGGAGGAGTTAGGTCACGTGAGAGAGAGGGATGAGGTCTTAAGGGAGAGATACCGGAAGAAACGGGAGAGTGTTGGGAATAGAGACAGAGTGAGGCCACACAGTGCGGAGGTTGGAGAGTGGCGAGATCGCCACACACAGTAAGACTCGGCACCGTCGGCCAGCGGTGACGAGCACGGGGGAACAGGGAGCAGCGGTGGAGCTGCAGTGAGAGCAGCCGGAGGACTGCACAGCGGAGCTGCAGGAGCGCGAAAGGCTACGTGAGCGAAGGCAGCTGTCGAGCTGCTAAGCGGGGAGGCTCTGAGCGAGGGCCGTGTGGGACAAGTGTAAAGAACCCAAATAAAGGACAACGGAGACAGACCCAGTGAACGAGTCCTTTATTACACTTGCAAGCAATTCAACGTTATGTTGTCTCATCATGGGTTTATTTCACAAAGTTTAAAGTGCCAGCAACAACAATGGTATTGAACCTTATTCTTTACAGGAGTGGCTCTGGGTGGACATGCCACCACAAAGCAGCACGCGGCGGAGGAGGGAGGTGATCGCTCTAGCCACGCGAGCAAGGCCCCCTCGCTTCCTCTTCTTTCCCTGCATCACCACCTCCACCACCTGCACGTCCTCCACCTCCTGCTTTGTCTCGTCCTCCATCTCCTCCTCTTCATCCTCCACCACCATCTTCTCTCCATTCTCTGTCTTCTCCATTCCCTCCTCCTGTTCCTCCTCAACCTCTTCCTCCACCTTCTCCTCTTCCTGTTCCACCTCTGTCTTCTTATCCATCTTCTCTGCTTGGAAGCCCTCTTCTCCAAAGCTTGGAGCAATCGGGCCCTGTACAGGAGTGTCAGAGGTGGATGCGGTGGCGGTAGTGGTTGCAGCGGTGGTGGTGGTGGCGGCGGTGGTAGTGGTGGCGGCGGCGGTGTCGGTGGCGGCGGTGGTGGCGGTGGTGGTTACTGCGGTGGTGGTGGTGGCGGCGGTGGTGGTGATGGCAGTGGTGGAGGTGGCAGTGGTGGCGGCGGGTTTTGTGGCAGTGGCGGCAACAGCGTCAGTGGCAGTGGTGGCGGTGGTGGCGGTGGATGCGGTGGCGGCAGTTGTGACGTTGGCGGTGGTGGCTGTGGTGGCGGTGGTGACGGCGGTCGTGGCGGTGGTGGCGGTGGTGGTGGCGGCGGGTTTTGTGGCAGTGGCGGCAACAGCATCAGTGGCAGTGGGGGTGGTGGTGGCAGTGGTGGCGGCGGTGGTGGCGGTGGTGGCTGTGGCAGTGGTGGTGGTGGCGGTGGTGGCGGTGGTGGTGGCAGGGGTGGGGGTGGAGTTGCCGGCGGTAGCGGTGGTGGTGATGGTTGCAATGCTGGCAAGGCGCTGCTCCTGCTCAAGGCGCTTCTCCTCCTCGACGCGTTTCACGTTGGCGAGACACTTCTCCTCCTCCTCCAGATTCTTCTCCTCAGGACACTTCATCTCGAGATGATGCGTCTCATCAATGAAGTACTTCACTTTAATGAGGCGCTTCTTGAGGAGATAGTCTCGGAAGTACTTCTCATCTGTGCGGCACTTCGCCCTGGCAATGCGCTGCACCTCAAAGAGGCGTTCCTCTTCCATGGTGCATCTTTCTTTGCTAAGGTTCTTTTCCTGGAGATGCTTCATCCCGCTGACGTCCTTCAACTCCCCAATTATCCTCTGATCAAGCAATGATAAAAAAGGAACATTCAGACATGCACATGCAAGCAAACATTCATACCCACAGGCACGCAAACGTGGACGTGCACATAAACCCAAACAAAAAAAGATACTCACACATGTATGTACAGATGCAGCCATCCACATTCAGTCATTCAAACTTGCTTAGTACACACTTGAATATACACTATCACCTGATGTTAACACAATGCCTTATCCATCAATACTTGTATCACATTGTACGTGTAGTACTAACCCCTAAATATCCCAACTCCTATAGAATCAAAATACATGTCACATCCTCATATATCCTCATAAACCCCATGCATGCACTCAAGACTTTGCTCGATTGTGACGGTTTCATAGCAATTGTTGGCAATAATCATCACTGGCAATAGTTTTCACAGAATGTCCCATTATAAATATCTGGAAGCCCATACTCTGGACAAACTTGACTGCAGCGCCCATAGTGGGGAACTGGAATGGTAACTTCCAATCAACTCACAGACATAATTAATGTGACTGCCTGATATCATTCTGTCTTTATTGGTAATAAATGGCCACTTCAAGTGCCTGCATGAGTGGGACGGTGAAGAGATGCGGTGATGGTGTCGGGACATGGTGTTGTGATATGGAGAGGAGAAGTAGTGGAATGTTCTCGAAAGATGGTGTATTGTGATGGTATAGAGGCATGATGAGGCTCTAATATGGTGTATTGAATTGGTGGTCGTGTAGTGTGATGAGAAGGTGATGGGGAGAGTTGGTGTCGTGATATTTTGGTGTGATGGTGTTGTGACATGGTGTGCTAGTTTTCGAGACAATGTCGTGTGTTTTAACCCTACAGACCCCATACACACCTTTGGGGAGCAATTCTTGTAACTTTGGCCCGGGAAAGGGTCCACCTTATCCATAACGTCCCCCCACGTGGTCGACTGGCATGCCGACTCCCGGGCTATGAAGAACAGAAAATGCATTCCAAGGACGAGTAATGAATTAGAGAACGAAGGACATGAAATTTCACAGAACTACTTTTGAGATCCCAGTAATTACCTCTTACCACACAACAGGAACTGCTATTGAGAAATAGTCATCACACGGCATTTAAACTTTACAAGTCATGTTTTTGTCGTCATTTTGAGACCGTAAATTTCATAAGATTGAGACCCCAGTTTGAACAAAGATAGCAGAAACTCAAATCTAAACCCATCCTCTTTGCCACACTCCTCCTCCGCATATAATCCATGTGATGCAGGCATCTGGGACTTACCCTCATAGTCATCCAAGATCTCAGCCCACGTGATTTGTCTGTCCATGTTGTTGGGAAGAAGTAGATTTTGTTTGAAGTTGGATGGCCTGGGGAGGTTAGAACAACGCTCAGATTTAGCAACCTTTTGAATCACTCATCCTCTTAATTATTACATATTTGACCACTCATTGTACCAATCCAATCACTATCGTGACTATACTCTTAGGGTTTTTTCGGTAAAGTCAGGTAGGTAAAAATAGATAAATAATAAACATAAATAATAATAAAAAATTACAAATAATAATAGAAATATGAAATCACGACGTTTTGGAGGCAACACAAGCTTCCTTCATCAGGTGTAAAAAGGCACAGCAAAATAACTGTAGTTAATAACTGTAATTACTGTAGTTATTTTGCTGTGCCTTTTTACACCTGATGAAGGAAGCTTGTGTTGCCTCCGAAACGTCGTGATTTCATATTTTATTTCTATTATAATTTCTATTATGTTTATTATTTATCATTTATTTTTACCTACGTCACTTTACCGAAAAAAACCTAAGAGTATGAATCCTTGCAGTCACGAAAGCTTCAAATCTAAAACACTATCGTGACTTTTTTTGTTGTTGCTGCTAATCCTACATAATGCACGGGCATAATATGACTTTGAGACCCCCCCACCTCCTACGTATTTCACAAGTAGTGACTAATCCCATATCTACATTTTACATAAATATGCGAAATTCATATGTTGATATGCAAATTACTTTGTAAATATACGCTGCCAAGCTTAGTGGTGTTCATTCAGAGGCTGTCTTTTCGACAGCCCTGTTCTTTACCTGATTACGGCTGCTTGCGTTGTGGCCGAAACGTCGTGAGAATTGTATTTTATAATATAAAATTTTAATTATTTTATTATTTCCATTCTACATGACTTTACCGAAATAAGACTTGTGACTGTTGCTTTAAAAGCCCACTCACTCGCTTGTTTGCCCACTCATGTGTGCGCCCGATCACTCACTCATCCACCCACACGAACATGTTTATTCCAACTGCCTATTCCATTAAACATAATCACCAGACTTAACAATGATGTTTCACCTCTAATCCCGACATGCATGTTCATGTACAGCCCATTTGTATTAATCGACTGCTTGATAAAATACCCATATGCCGTGTTGGTCATTAGAGTCATATGACCATACTTAAATATTTTTTTTATTACTGCCAAATGTTATTCATATTCTATGAGATTTAAACGGGTTAGTTATGCTCGTTTTAAATTCTGACTCGCCTGGGGTCTCAACAACGACAGTACAACACATTTCAGGGCATGCCAAGTAACCTAACAGTTCTAATTTGATTGCAGAAAATCTACATTTAAACATAAAAAATAATGAAGCTTGTGGTCAAAATGTCAAATAAAAATAAACCACATTCATCGTCAACAGGGTCGCTCACCTCGTTGCGGATTCGCTCTCAAAAGACTTCTGCTGCTGCTGCTTCCTCGTGTGCATCCCTCTCCACTGCGGCTGGGGGCGGGGCTGTGACGTCACAGAGGTGACGTCACTAGCGCGAGGCTCCGCCCCTCCACGAGGCCGGCTGGCGCATCACGTGGTGCAGTGCTGGTTGTGCGCGGGACCGGAAACAGCAGGGGCCTGGGTTCGACTTCAGACTCCGTGGTCTACACAGCGAGGGTGAGTGAATGGGTGAGTGGGTGAATGGGTGAGTGAATGGGTGGGTGGGTGAGAGATTGGGTGAGTGGGTGAGAGATTGAGTGAGTGAATGAGTGAGAGATTGAGTGAATGGGTGAGTGGGTGAGAGATTTAGTGAGTGATTGGGTGAGTGGGTGAGAGATTGGGTGAGTGGGTGAGTGGGTGAGATATTGAGTGAGTGGGTGTGAGTGAATAAGTGGATGAGAGTTTGAGTGAGTGGGTGTGAATGAATGTGAGTGGGTGTGAGATTGAGTGCGTTAGAGCTTGAGTGTGGCAGAGTGAGTCAGTGAGTGTGATAGAATGAGACAGTGAGTTATTGAGAGACAGTGAGTTAGTGAGAGACAGTGAGTTAGTGAGAGACAGTGAGTTAGTGAGAAAGAGAGAGTGTGACAGAGTGAGAGTGTGCAGTTCGTGTTTTGTCGAGAAAGTGTGGCGAGTGTGTGTGTGTGTGCATTGTGTAGCTGTGTGTACATCGTGTACATAGTGTTTGTAGTCTCTAATTAGTCAAAATTACGCTACAGAAATTAAACATTTGCCCCCTTGCTTTGTGCTCTTTGATGTCGCCATTCCTGCGACGAGGACAGAAGGGAGGCCTGGCCGTTAGGCCTGCCATACACCTCGGCCTCAGGCTTCATATTCATTCTGTTTTATTTTTAAATCCTTTATATTAAGTTCACTTTGCTTGCTTGCTTGCGCGCTTACGACCGTGCAAATCTTTCGGTCGATTTTTTAACCCACTTCCCGTGATCCAATCGAGCTGACATTTTGCACACAGACTCGTTGTGCGTGACATTTTATTTTCGTGAAATTTTTCCCCCAAAATGTTACACTTTTTAGGTAAAAAAAAAGTATATTTAATTACCAATTGCTTAATGGTGGCAGGCAATCATCTGACCCATAGGTGGCAGCCATCTCAAGCCAGAGGACGAGAGGACTCTCGCCGCCCGTTTCAAAGACCAATGTGGGCTGGGTTGTGGCCCATTGAACACGCATATAAAGGATTTATAGTAAAAAACTTAGTGTTTACGGGTTAATTTTTGTATAATTTGAATTATGAACTTGTATTTCATTCATTAAATTGCAAGCGTATAAACACCATCTTATTGGTTTATTTACTATTAAATTCATGGTTTTCTTAATCTATGTAGTTATGTTTAAGTGAGTGAGGTGGTAGTACTAAGTGTGAATTTGAGTTACATGTAAATTATTGTGCAATGGATTTGTCTGTGTGCACCTAGCCTGGCACGGGTGATATGGACTTTGATAATTGGTTCTTTACCCTTCTATCTGGCAACAAAACTGACACCTTTTTGCAAGGAGTCATGTTTGCATAGACCGCAATACCTGCAGTCATAATACAAACAAAAAAAACATAACTCTGATAATGTGCACTGTCCTTGAAGTTGATTGGTCCACACCCGAGACAGCTTTCCTTCGAGCCTAGTCTCATATGGGTTGGACCAGATGACGCCAAAAGGCGCACAACTCAAGGACAATGCACCATCAGAGTATGAGAGCTCGGGGCAAGCATCTACACTATGGGGACCTCATTTGCCAGTAAAAATATGATAATTGGTTCTTTACCCTTCTATCTGGCAACAAAACTGACACCTTTTTGCAAGGAGTCATGTTTGCATAGACCGCAATACCTGCAGTCATAATACAAACAAAAAAAAAACATAACTCTGATAATGTGCACTGTCCTTGAAGTTGATTGGTCCACACCCGAGACAGCTTTCCTTCGAGCCTAGTCTCATATGGGTTGGACCAGATGACGCCAAAAGGCGCACAACTCAAGGACAATGCACCATCAGAGTATGAGAGCTCGGGGCAAGCATCTACACTATGGGGACCTCATTTGCCAGTAAAAATATGATAATTGGTTCTTTACCCTTCTATCTGGCAACAAAACTGACACCTTTTTGCAAGGAGTCATGTTTGCATAGACCGCAATACCTGCAGTCATAATACAAACAAAAAAACATAACTCTGATAATGTGCACTGTCCTTGAAGTTGATTGGTCCACACCCGAGACAGCTTTCCTTCGAGCCTAGTCTCATATGGGTTGGACCAGATGACGCCAAAAGGCGCACAACTCAAGGACAATGCACCATCAGAGTATGAGAGCTCGGGGCAAGCATCTACACTATGGGGACCTCATTTGCCAGTAAAAATATGATAATTGGTTCTTTACCCTTCTATCTGGCAACAAAACTGACACCTTTTTGCAAGGAGTCATGTTTGCATAGACCGCAATACCTGCAGTCATAATACAAACAAAAAAACATAACTCTGATAATGTGCACTGTCCTTGAAGTTGATTGGTCCACACCCGAGACAGCTTTCCTTCGAGCCTAGTCTCATATGGGTTGGACCAGATGACGCCAAAAGGCGCACAACTCAAGGACAATGCACCATCAGAGTATGAGAGCTCGGGGCAAGCATCTACACTATGGGGACCTCATTTGCCAGTAAAAATATGATAATTGGTTCTTTACCCTTCTATCTGGCAACAAAACTGACACCTTTTTGCAAGGAGTCATGTTTGCATAGACCGCAATACCTGCAGTCATAATACAAACAAAAAAACATAACTCTGATAATGTGCACTGTCCTTGAAGTTGATTGGTCCACACCCGAGACAGCTTTCCTTCGAGCCTAGTCTCATATGGGTTGGACCAGATGACGCCAAAAGGCGCACAACTCAAGGACAATGCACCATCAGAGTATGAGAGCTCGGGGCAAGCATCTACACTATGGGGACCTCATTTGCCAGTAAAAATATGATAATTGGTTCTTTACCCTTCTATCTGGCAACAAAACTGACACCTTTTTGCAAGGAGTCATGTTTGCATAGACCGCAATACCTGCAGTCATAATACAAACAAAAAAACCTAACTCTGATAATGTGCACTGTCCTTGAAGTTGATTGGTCCACACCCGAGACAGCTTTCCTTCGAGCCTAGTCTCATATGGGTTGGACCAGATGACGCCAAAAGGCGCACAACTCAAGGACAATGCACCATCAGAGTATGAGAGCTCGGGGCAAGCATCTACACTATGGGGACCTCATTTGCCAGTAAAAATATGATAATTGGTTCTTTACCCTTCTATCTGGCAACAAAACTGACACCTTTTTGCAAGGAGTCATGTTTGCATAGACCGCAATACCTGCAGTCATAATACAAACAAAAAAACATAACTCTGATAATGTGCACTGTCCTTGAAGTTGATTGGTCCACACCCGAGACAGCTTTCCTTCGAGCCTAGTCTCATATGGGTTGGACCAGATGACGCCAAAAGGCGCACAACTCAAGGACAATGCACCATCAGAGTATGAGAGCTCGGGGCAAGCATCTACACTATGGGGACCTCATTTGCCAGTAAAAATATGATAATTGGTTCTTTACCCTTCTATCTGGCAACAAAACTGACACCTTTTTGCAAGGAGTCATGTTTGCATAGACCGCAATACCTGCAGTCATAATACAAACAAAAAAACATAACTCTGATAATGTGCACTGTCCTTGAAGTTGATTGGTCCACACCCGAGACAGCTTTCCTTCGAGCCTAGTCTCATATGGGTTGGACCAGATGACGCCAAAAGGCGCACAACTCAAGGACAATGCACCATCAGAGTATGAGAGCTCGGGGCAAGCATCTACACTATGGGGACCTCATTTGCCAGTAAAAATATGATAATTGGTTCTTTACCCTTCTATCTGGCAACAAAACTGACACCTTTTTGCAAGGAGTCATGTTTGCATAGACCGCAATACCTGCAGTCATAAGGACAGTGCACATTATCAGAGTTATGTTTTTTTGTTTGTATTATGACTGCAGGTATTGCGGTCTATGCAAACATGACTCCTTGCAAAAAGGTGTCAGTTTTGTTGCCAGATAGAAGGGTAAAGAACCAATTATCATATTTTTACTGGCAATTGAGGTCCCCATAGTGTAGATGCTTGCCCCGAGCTCTCATACTCTGATGGTGCATTGTCCTTGAGTTGTGCGCCTTTTGGCGTCATCTGGTCCAACCCATATGAGACTAGGCTCGAAGGAAAGCTGTCTCGGGTGTGGACCAATCAACTTCAAGGACAGTGCACATTATCAGAGTTATGTTTTTTTGTTTGTATTATGACTGCAGGTATTGCGGTCTATGCAAACATGACTCCTTGCAAAAAGGTGTCAGTTTTGTTGCCAGATAGAAGGGTAAAGAACCAATTATCATATTTTTACTGGCAAATGAGGTCCCCATAGTGTAGATGCTTGCCCCGAGCTCTCATACTCTGATGGTGCATTGTCCTTGAGTTGTGCGCCTTTTGGCGTCATCTGGTCCAACCCATATGAGACTAGGCTCGAAGGAAAGCTGTCTCGGGTGTGGACCAATCAACTTCAAGGACAGTGCACATTATCAGAGTTATGTTTTTTTTGTTTGTATTATGACTGCAGGTATTGCGGTCTATGCAAACATGACTCCTTGCAAAAAGGTGTCAGTTTTGTTGCCAGATAGAAGGGTAAAGAACCAATTATCATATTTTTACTGGCAAATGAGGTCCCCATAGTGTAGATGCTTGCCCCGAGCTCTCATACTCTGATGGTGCATTGTCCTTGAGTTGTGCGCCTTTTGGCGTCATCTGGTCCAACCCATATGAGACTAGGCTCGAAGGAAAGCTGTCTCGGGTGTGGACCAATCAACTTCAAGGACAGTGCACATTATCAGAGTTATGTTTTTTTTGTTTGTATTATGACTGCAGGTATTGCGGTCTATGCAAACATGACTCCTTGCAAAAAGGTGTCAGTTTTGTTGCCAGATAGAAGGGTAAAGAACCAATTATCATATTTTTACTGGCAAATGAGGTCCCCATAGTGTAGATGCTTGCCCCGAGCTCTCATACTCTGATGGTGCATTGTCCTTGAGTTGTGCGCCTTTTGGCGTCATCTGGTCCAACCCATATGAGACTAGGCTCGAAGGAAAGCTGTCTCGGGTGTGGACCAATCAACTTCAAGGACAGTGCACATTATCAGAGTTATGTTTTTTTGTTTGTATTATGACTGCAGGTATTGCGGTCTATGCAAACATGACTCCTTGCAAAAAGGTGTCAGTTTTGTTGCCAGATAGAAGGGTAAAGAACCAATTATCATATTTTTACTGGCAAATGAGGTCCCCATAGTGTAGATGCTTGCCCCGAGCTCTCATACTCTGATGGTGCATTGTCCTTGAGTTGTGCGCCTTTTGGCGTCATCTGGTCCAACCCATATGAGACTAGGCTCGAAGGAAAGCTGTCTCGGGTGTGGACCAATCAACTTCAAGGACAGTGCACATTATCAGAGTTATGTTTTTTTGTTTGTATTATGACTGCAGGTATTGCGGTCTATGCAAACATGACTCCTTGCAAAAAGGTGTCAGTTTTGTTGCCAGATAGAAGGGTAAAGAACCAATTATCATATTTTTACTGGCAAATGAGGTCCCCATAGTGTAGATGCTTGCCCCGAGCTCTCATACTCTGATGGTGCATTGTCCTTGAGTTGTGCGCCTTTTGGCGTCATCTGGTCCAACCCATATGAGACTAGGCTCGAAGAAAAGCTGTCTCGGGTGTGGACCAATCAACTTCAAGGACAGTGCACATTATCAGAGTTATGTTTTTTTGTTTGTATTATGACTGCAGGTATTGCGGTCTATGCAAACATGACTCCTTGCAAAAAGGTGTCAGTTTTGTTGCCAGATAGAAGGGTAAAGAACCAATTATCATATTTTTACTGGCAAATGAGGTCCCCATAGTGTAGATGCTTGCCCCGAGCTCTCATACTCTGATGGTGCATTGTCCTTGAGTTGTGCGCCTTTTGGCGTCATCTGGTCCAACCCATATGAGACTAGGCTCGAAGGAAAGCTGTCTCGGGTGTGGACCAATCAACTTCAAGGACAGTGCACATTATCAGAGTTATGTTTTTTTTGTTTGTATTATGACTGCAGGTATTGCGGTCTATGCAAACATGACTCCTTGCAAAAAGGTGTCAGTTTTGTTGCCAGATAGAAGGGTAAAGAACCAATTATCATATTTTTACTGGCAAATGAGGTCCCCATAGTGTAGATGCTTGCCCCGAGCTCTCATACTCTGATGGTGCATTGTCCTTGAGTTGTGCGCCTTTTGGCGTCATCTGGTCCAACCCATATGAGACTAGGCTCGAAGGAAAGCTGTCTCGGGTGTGGACCAATCAACTTCAAGGACAGTGCACATTATCAGAGTTATGTTTTTTTGTTTGTATTATGACTGCAGGTATTGCGGTCTATGCAAACATGACTCCTTGCAAAAAGGTGTCAGTTTTGTTGCCAGATAGAAGGGTAAAGAACCAATTATCATATTTTTACTGGCAAATGAGGTCCCCATAGTGTAGATGCTTGCCCCGAGCTCTCATACTCTGATGGTGCATTGTCCTTGAGTTGTGCGCCTTTTGGCGTCATCTGGTCCAACCCATATGAGACTAGGCTCGAAGGAAAGCTGTCTCGGGTGTGGACCAATCAACTTCAAGGACAGTGCACATTATCAGAGTTATGTTTTTTTTTGTTTGTATTATGACTGCAGGTATTGCGGTCTATGCAAACATGACTCCTTGCAAAAAGGTGTCAGTTTTGTTGCCAGATAGAAGGGTAAAGAACCAATTATCATATTTTTACTGGCAAATGAGGTCCCCATAGTGTAGATGCTTGCCCCGAGCTCTCATACTCTGATGGTGCATTGTCCTTGAGTTGTGCGCCTTTTGGCGTCATCTGGTCCAACCCATATGAGACTAGGCTCGAAGGAAAGCTGTCTCGGGTGTGGACCAATCAACTTCAAGGACAGTGCACATTATCAGAGTTATGTTTTTTTTGTTTGTATTATGACTGCAGGTATTGCGGTCTATGCAAACATGACTCCTTGCAAAAAGGTGTCAGTTTTGTTGCCAGATAGAAGGGTAAAGAACCAATTATCATATTTTTACTGGCAAATGAGGTCCCCATAGTGTAGATGCTTGCCCCGAGCTCTCATACTCTGATGGTGCATTGTCCTTGAGTTGTGCGCCTTTTGGCGTCATCTGGTCCAACCCATATGAGACTAGGCTCGAAGGAAAGCTGTCTCGGGTGTGGACCAATCAACTTCAAGGACAGTGCACATTATCAGAGTTATGTTTTTTTTTTTTTTTTTTTTTTTTTGTATTATGACTGCAGGTATTGCGGTCTATGCAAACATGACTCCTTGCAAAAAGGTGTCAGTTTTGTTGCCAGATAGAAGGGTAAAGAACCAATTATCATATTTTTACTGGCAAATGAGGTCCCCATAGTGTAGATGCTTGCCCCGAGCTCTCATACTCTGATGGTGCATTGTCCTTGAGTTGTGCGCCTTTTGGCGTCATCTGGTCCAACCCATATGAGACTAGGCTCGAAGGAAAGCTGTCTCGGGTGTGGACCAATCAACTTCAAGGACAGTGCACATTATCAGAGTTATGTTTTTTTGTTTGTATTATGACTGCAGGTATTGCGGTCTATGCAAACATGACTCCTTGCAAAAAGGTGTCAGTTTTGTTGCCAGATAGAAGGGTAAAGAACCAATTATCATATTTTTACTGGCAAATGAGGTCCCCATAGTGTAGATGCTTGCCCCGAGCTCTCATACTCTGATGGTGCATTGTCCTTGAGTTGTGCGCCTTTTGGCGTCATCTGGTCCAACCCATATGAGACTAGGCTCGAAGGAAAGCTGTCTCGGGTGTGGACCAATCAACTTCAAGGACAGTGCACATTATCAGAGTTATGTTTTTTTGTTTGTATTATGACTGCAGGTATTGCGGTCTATGCAAACATGACTCCTTGCAAAAAGGTGTCAGTTTTGTTGCCAGATAGAAGGGTAAAGAACCAATTATCATATTTTTACTGGCAAATGAGGTCCCCATAGTGTAGATGCTTGCCCCGAGCTCTCATACTCTGATGGTGCATTGTCCTTGAGTTGTGCGCCTTTTGGCGTCATCTGGTCCAACCCATATGAGACTAGGCTCGAAGGAAAGCTGTCTCGGGTGTGGACCAATCAACTTCAAGGACAGTGCACATTATCAGAGTTATGTTTTTTTGTTTGTATTATGACTGCAGGTATTGCGGTCTATGCAAACATGACTCCTTGCAAAAAGGTGTCAGTTTTGTTGCCAGATAGAAGGGTAAAGAACCAATTATCATATTTTTACTGGCAAATGAGGTCCCCATAGGATATGGACTTTGTTATTATTAAGTCGTTAAAGAGATTGTTTATGTGTGTGTCTGTTATGTTTGTGTCAGTTTACATATCTATGTGTGTAGCTGTCTGTGTTAATTTATGATGGGTGGTGGTGATGATGGCTTATGATGAAAATCTGTGATGAGGGGTGGTGATGATGGGTGCTGATGGTGATGGGTGTTGGTGATGATGGGTGTTGGTGTTGATAGGTGGTTGATGATAATGGGTGTTTATAATGGTGATGGATAGTGATTTTGATGGTTGGTGATGATGATGATGGCTGGAGAGTTAAAGTATTGCGTACTTCTGTTAACTCTTGAAGTCCTGGAATATGCATGTTTGTGTCTCTGTTAGATCAATCAATGAGGTACAAGTTATTATTTGCGTGATTTCCAGCGCTCCAAGCTAGTGTGATGTTGTGAATGCTCTTTAATGTGTTCGGAAAAAAAGTCTTCCATTAAAGTTCTAGAAGTGTTCACTTATTTCAGGATGACAATTTTATATTTCGATAGATGTGATGCTTCGTCTGGTGGTTGTATCATCGATACTGTTAAATGTGTGGTGTTTATGGTAGAAGGTGCCATGTGTTGTGATCGTCTCACAGCTACTTGCGTGTTGAAGTTCATTCTAGACTTCGTCACGTTAAAGTGGTGCCTTGTAGTCATATCGGATTACTTGTTGATGTGGTGTGAAGCGCAGTGGTTGTGAGGTGGTCCAATTCCTGAATTTACTCTCGTGGCTAAGTGGTCTTGTTGAGCTAAAGTTGGAGAATAACTGTGATCATAACTTTATTTTAATTGTTTAATAAAAACTACTGCAGATTATAGATTTCAGGATGTACGTGGATTTCAGGTTCGTTGTTCCTGTGTTTGATGCCTTTGACTTCAATCGATAAGGATGTTAATGGGGAACGATGAATCCACATTTGCGTGTTTGATTTTGAGAAGATTTTAAACTATTATATTCCTGAAAATAAAATAATTTGTCTCGTTCCTTAACTGTTTGACCAAACGAATATTAATAAAGATTTCGATACGAGTATTAATGTGAGTTTTCTTGCAGATTAATAAAAACCTGATTTGTTTTTAAAGATGACTGATCGTACGTTATTGCTACCATATCCATACAGTGGTGTACATAGACATACAATGCAGTGTACATACACACGCGAGTGTGAATGCACAGCAATATTAACGTTAATAATTGTTTTGCAGATGAAGAAACATCGGATTTTTAAAGATATCTGAGCGTTCGTTAACTGTACAATGCTTACAACAAACACCTGTACACACACACACACGAGTCAAAGACAAGTGTACATACACAGCAGTGTAAATACACACACGCTTACAAGCTATACCATTTCGATTATCATTAAAAGTGTATGGCAGCAATTGTAATAATTTGCGTGGATTAAATTAAACAAATCACCTTGATTGTTCTGACGCGCTCATATCAACACAAGTACTTCAATATATTTATAAAACAAAGTCAGCACGGTATAAACTTGCACCTCAAAGTCCAAATCACAATTTTAATTCTTCAGTCTGCATTTCCCTGGTAACGCCTTTGAACTGGCAGCATTTTGCAGCACATTGCAGGGTGAATATTAGCAAATGAATGCGAATTATGCGGTGACATGAATATACGTATTCAGGGTTAAGCTCAATGGCAAGATTAGCGAAGCTCTGTTGCTAGATATGCAGATTGTAAATTCCAAAAACAATTTAATTTTAAGATCATGAAATACAACGTCGAGAACTGTATATGTCATCAATGCAACATCATTCCAAACGACCCCACCCACCATTTGTGTGCTGCTGTCATTGACCCAAGTCGAATGACGCCTGTGACTTATTGCTTGCCACACCTTACGCCACGCTCCCACGCCCCCTTCATTCGTTTTTTGTTTCTCAGAAGGAGGCACTCCCTATTTTTTGCCATTCCCCTGCCACGAGTAAAGTTTTGCAAAAACATCCCCCTTCCTTCATTGACGGTGTCGGACGGTAACGCTGTGGTGGATGTGAGAAATGTCCCGGAGGGAGGCTCGTAGCCACCACAGCGGCCCACGAGGTCTTTGGACGGGTGCGAGGGGCTGGGAACCCCTCAATAGTCAAAATTTAAACACGTGCAAAATATTGAACACAAACACACTGGGGTATATACACAGCGAAGGTCGTATGTTACAGACTAAAAGGTGACGATTGTTTTTGTTGCGTTACTTTATAATAAACCACGCTTACAAGCTAAACCATTCAGATTATTATTCAAAGTTTATGATGTAAATTATAATAGAACACACTTGTTTGCTAGAAGCACCATGTTCAACACGAGTGTCCTTAATATGTTTATTAAACAGGTTCAGAACAGTATAAACTTGCACCTTAGTCCAAATCAAACTCGACATCTTCATTTCTATACTTCGAACTGTATGTCAATCTTCTAAACGTGCAGCAGTTTACAGGACATAGCCGGGTGAATATTGGCAAATTCAAAGGAAGCACGGAATTATGCATACACTTATGCAGTGAGATGTACATACGTATTAAGGTTTAATTATAATGGCCAGATTAGCTAAGCTATGTTGCTAGATATGGCCATTGTGCTTAAGCCTAAGTAGGAATATGCTGAATCATTGTTCGCTTCCATTTGAATAGGGATGGGCATCTCCTTGAATAATGATGTGCATGTTGTTAGTCTGTACATTTACAATGGCCTGTAAGCTGTGATCAATGTATCGGATTTATCTGTGAAATACCGTCTAAGATATTGCAATGCTGATGGAGATAATCAGTAAGTGCATTGAATGTGGAGAGGTTACCAGCTCCTCGCACCTGTCCAGAGACCTCGTGGGCGGCTGTGGTGGCTACGAGCCTCCCTGCAGGACATTGCTCACATCCACCGCAGCGTTTCCGTCCGGCATCGCCGATGCGGTAGGGGGTTGTTTAGACAGAACTTTACTCGTTTCTTAGAAGGAGGCAATCCCTGTTGTTTGACATTCCCCTGCCACGAGTCAAGTTTATACTATTCCCCTGCCCATATCAACACGAGTGTTCTGAAATATACGTATGAAACAAGGACAGCACGGTATAAACTTGCACCTCAAAGGTCCAAACCACAAGTTTAATACTTCAGACCGCATTTCCCTGGTAACGGCTTTGAACTGGCAGCAGTTTGCAGCACATTGCAGGGTGAATTTTAGCAAATTATTTTAATAAACACAATAGACAGGAAGGACAAGTTTCAAAGGGCTCGCATAATGCACACGCTTAATGTACATTGCCTCAGTAATTCCCCCCCCCCAAATCTGGCTGTCGACTGACTGAAGCTAGATTTAATTACAAGCGAAACGTCGTACTCACATTGTAAATGTTGTGGCTTGGCTCTCCAACACACCGGTGTGCTGTACTAGTGACGAATTTGCATGTTCTGTTTACGTGACAATCCTTACTAGTTGGCCATGTCGGGTGGTGGCGGGTTTCAACGACACATTTGTATATTTAAGCGATCTAACCCAAAAAACATTTAATATGGACATTATAATAAACCACGCTTACAAGCTAAACCATTCAGATGATCATTCAAAGTTCATGGCAGCATTTTTAATATAAAACACTCGTTTTCTAGAAGCACCCCGCTCAACACGATTGTCATTAAATATATTTATAAAACAAAGTCAGTAAAGTATAAACTTGCACATTTTATTCCAAATCAAGCTCGAGATCACCAATTTTGATATTTCAGGCTGTATGTCGCTTTATAATCCTCTAAACTTGCAGCAGTTTAGAGGACATTGGGGGTGAATATTTGCAAATTAACACGAAGCACGGAATTATGCATGGAGATGCACATCCTTATTCAAACGGAAGTGTACAATTATGCGTGAGATGTACATACGTATTATGTTGCTGGATATGCGGATTGTTAACCTTATCTTTGACAATCACATTTGCACATCACTATTCGAATATTACTTTAATCCTAAGCTGTATGTCTATCTATACCATCCACTTCTATCGGTATCTTACACCCATTATATGTACTGTATGCGTACAGTATACGTACTGTATATCACCATTGTACAGCTTACTACTTTACATGTGTTCTATGCTCAATAGAATTGCAAGTAGTCATACTCTGGGTACATGGGCGTGGTTATAGACTAAACAGTATTAGAGTTAGAGAATTACAATGACAGTAACTAATTACAGTGCGTCATCCCTTTACAATGCACAGTGCTAAAACGCCTCTAATTGCATATATCACAAACGAACAATTCAAAGCCAAGCTTAAAGTCTAAAACAAGTCTAGAACAAATCTAGAACATTTATATAACGATCAAAAACAACCTTTGGGTCCTTGACCTGTAAAATGCAACAGCGCGTGTTACACGCAGCAATCCTTCCGAGACGCCATTAACCACGTGGCTGGTCTACACGTGCGGTTCTTCATTAACCCTGCCGGCCACCTACAGGCCCGACTCAGACATTACATGCTGCTGTACACACATGCATTGATGCATTGCACAGCACATCAGGACTTTCACAGAACCACACTTTACTCCCTTGCTGTACAAGGACACCCTTAAAAGAGTGATCCATTCCTAATGTGCCACACACGCCTCAGGCGGACAGAGCATGGGTCGGGGCACGAGTGGGTGAGTGGGTGGGTGGGTGAGTTGGTGAGTGGGTGAATGGGTGAGTTGGTGAGTGAGTGGCTGAGAGGGTGAGTGAGTGGGTGAGTGAGTGGGTGAGTTGGTGAGTGGGTGAGTTGGTGAGTGGGTGAGTGAGTGAATGGGTGAGTGGGTGAGTGAATGGGTGAGTTGGTGAGTGGGTGAGTTGGTGAGTGGTTAGGGGCACGAGACGGCAAGTGGCTGAGTTGCTGAGTGGCTGAGTGGCTGAGTGGCTGATTGGCTGAGTTGCTGATTGGCTGAGTGGCTGATTGGCTGAGTGGCTGAGTGGTTGAGTTGCTGAGTGGCTGAGTGGCTGATTGGCTGAGTGTCACCGCGGGAAGCCGCCATCTTGTC
This sequence comes from Lethenteron reissneri, assembly GCF_015708825.2. NCBI lineage: Eukaryota > Metazoa > Chordata > Hyperoartia > Petromyzontiformes > Petromyzontidae > Lethenteron > Lethenteron reissneri. The sequence goes on from NW_026891043.1 coordinate 78,611, forward strand.
TCCACGGGAAGCCGCCATCTTGTCTCCATGGGAAGCCACCATCTTGGCTATGCGGGAAGCCGCCATCTTGTCTCCGTGGGAAGCCACCATCTTGGCTATGCGGGAAGCCGCCATCTTGTCTCCATGGGAAGCCACCATCTTGTCTCCACGGGAAGCCGCCATCTTGTCTCCGTGGGAAGCCACCATCTTGGCTATGCGGGAAGCCGCCATCTTGTCTCCGTGGGAAGCCGCCATCTTGTCTCCATGGGAAGCCACCATCTTGGCTATGCGGGAAGACGCTATTGTGTCGCCACCGCGTCAAACACCGTCGGCGGAGTACGGGGAGTCGGGGACCCGCAGCCATACGGGGCGCAGTAGAGGATATACTGGCCGCCGACATTATTTCCCCGTCCAACAGTCCGTGGGTTGCTCCAGTGGTCCTTGTGAAGAAAAAGGATGGGAAATTGCGGTTTTGTGTCGATTTTCGCAGGTTGAATAAAGTGTCCGTTGCGGATGCGTACCCCCTGCCGTGTATGGATGACTCCCTTGATGCCTTGTCTGGGGCGAAGTTTTTATCTACTCTCGATCTTTCATCGGGATTTTGGCAACTTTCCCTGGACGAGTCCTCGAGGGAAAAGATGTCTTTCCGTACGCCGCAGGGCTTGTTTCAATTTGTCTCCCAATGGGCTTGAACGCCGCCCCGGCGACGTTCCAGCGATTGATGGAACTCGTGTTGACCGGTCTGCAGTGGGACACGTGTCTGATATATTTGGACGATGTTATCGTCTTCAGCCGCACGTTTGAGGAACATCTGCGGAGATTGGACGCGGTGTTTGCGAGGATGCATTCCGCTAAATTGAAGTTTAAGCCTAAAAAGTGTCACCTGTTGCAGCGATCCGTGCGCTATTTGGGCCACATAGTCAGCTCGGACGGGGTGGCCACGGACCCGGAGAAGACGGCGTGCGTCCGGAACTGGCCGACTCCGGCCTCAGTGGGGGACGTGCGTCGGTTCGTCGGGTTCGCTTATTACTGCAGGTTCGTGCCGGACTTTGCCACGATTGCGAGGCCTTTACACCTCCTTATGGCGAAGGGCCGGAGGCTCAGTTGGGGACCGGCGGAGGAGGCGGCATTTCAGAGCTACGCGATCGGTTGGCATCAGCACCGACGCTGGACTATCCGGATTTTACTCGGCCATTTATCCTCGATACCAACGCGAGTGACACGGGGATTGGGGCTGTCCTGTCCCAATCTAGGGACGGCGTCGAACGCGTAGTGGCTTACGGAAGCCGTGTGCTGTCTCCGGCGGAGACCCGCTGCTGTGTTACTCGTCGGGAACTCTTGGCCATAGTACATTTTCTTCGCCAATACCGGCCGTATCAGGCTACACAGGGGATCTTTGTCTTTGTGTTAGGTGCTAGCTAACAGCACTTGCCCCAACATTCTGTTCAGGCTACACGGGGGATCTTTGTCTGTGTTGGGAGCAAGTTTGAGTGGCCGTGTAGTCGTGGGAGTTGACCGGGCACCTGCTGCTGACAGTCGTTAACTACGGTTAGACAGACGCTGATAGAGACACACACAGACTGACAAGACAGGCGGACAGACACAGACGAGAGCAACACAGAGACAGGTACAGAGACGACGTGGACAGAGAGACACAGGCAGAGAGACACACAGAGGCGAACAGAGACACAGACGGACAGAGACAGAGATATGTTGAATCGAACACGTTCAACTAGCTCCATTGTCAAAGATTCATCAATCTTTGCCCATCCCCGCAAGTCGTTCTTGTTTCTATTTGTGTGTGGTGTGTATGTGTAAGCAATGTGGGATATCGATGTACACAGAAATGAACAAGATCAGCAGACAAGACGTCTTTCATTTATTCGGTCTCTCCACGAAACAAAGGAACGTTTTACACAAAATATAAATCCCACGGCCTTCTGCGAGTCCATCATTAATGAGAATGCATCTCCTCTACGTGAAACGTTTAAGCGGTACGCCTTGTAACTGATGGATGATCCGAGCATGCTCCCTATTGCATGCTCCCTACTCCAGAGGCAGATACTTCCTTGAAACACAAAAGTACCCTTTGAGCTGTATCACAAGAATAACGGGTCTAGCCTGAGTGATCTCTACAGGCTACTTACAAACACACACACACTTTGCCCCGACATCGCTGACTCGATGCTTGACCCTCAGACAAAATGTTCAATGTACGCGCACAATCAGACAAGTATTCATTCTAAACTACTGACAGGCAAATCGACAACATTGAATTACTGCAGTGAAACTTGCTGCGTCGGTAAAGTCACGGAGAAAGAAATTAAATAACAGAATACGACGTTTCGATTGGAACACAAGCAACCATCATCAGGTGCAACAAGTGAATGAGAAAACAAACAGTGAACTTAGAAATATAATGCAACACAACAGAGTCGGCCAACACAACAGTCAACACCCTACCTGGTTGATTACGTTCTTCCAAAATTAAACAATTTAGTTTAGATAACGTCTTATTAACAAGGAGCTATTTAAAGAATGCACCCTCTACTAAACAGTGGATGTGAAACATAAAATTGCGTCATTCAAAACGAGTAGGTCATTGCATGTTGGCGTCTGGGTCAAAATGTAGCAAATTCTAAACATTACCTACAAACTCCACAACTGAGATGCCACATCAACCATCGCCCCCTACCGACAGGCTCTTGTCCACACGCAGGCCGGTGCAGGGCCACCACCTTGTGCCACACAGGGGCAGCTGCCACTTGGGGTGCTCTTCGAGTGTTTGAGACGAGATACGATACAAAACTCCGAGTTGCTGAGCGGATTAAGTAAGCACCATGTAAAAGCAATTATAACATAGTGAATGCTTGGGAGCTTATTGGCTCTCGCTCCTGGTTAGAGATCTACCCAACACACAGGTCCACAAAGACTGGCCGCTCTTACCCTGCAGGTAGAACCTAAGAATTGGGTGTTCAAATTCACATTCTTGTCATTAAAGGCCTGTGACAAAGGTGCATCTATTGGAGCGACATCGTCTCAAGTTTACACATCTACCGGGTCTCCATTTGACTTCGTGTTGTCTCAGAGGAAGTCCACCCACACCTCCACTTCCACAAACTGCTGGGAGTTGCCTCGCTCTGCCTCACAGTCAGAATTCTCCTCCTGCTTCACGTTGCCTCCATCGATGTGAAGGTCACATTTTGGAGTTGAATCTTCATCTTCACATTTCACCTTCACCTCTTCATATTTCACCTTGATTTCTTTCAAAGTGTCCAAGCTGGGATTTTCTTCCGGTTCTTGTTTGATGAGGGATGGGCTCATTGCAGCACTTTGACTTTCACAAGCTGATTTCAGACTCCAGTCCTTGTGGATCTTCTGATGCTTGTCTTCTCTGGTGTGCTTGAAGATTGGAAGAATCTGAAAACGCCTTCCCGCACAGAATGCACTTGAAGGGTTTCTATCCCGTGTGTGTTCTCTGGTGTTTTACAAGAGTAGATGCAAGTGCAAACGCCTTCCCACACACACTGCACTTGAAGGGTTTCTCTCCTGTGTGTGTTCTCTGGTGTTTTTTAAGATCTGATGACTGTGCAAATGCCTTCCCACACACAGTGCACTTGAAGGGTTTCTCTCCCGTGTGTGTTCTCTGGTGTTTTTTAAGATCTGATGACTGTGCAAATGCATTCCCACACACACTGCACTTGAAGGGTTTCTCTCCTGTGTGTGTTCTCTGGTGTATTACGAGATGATGTAAAAGAGAAAACGCCTTCCCACACACACTGCACTTGAAGGGTTTCTCTCCTGTGTGTGTTCTCTGGTGTCTTTTAAGATTATGTGACTGTGAAAATCCCTCCCTACACACACTGCACTTGAAGGGTTTCTCTCCTGTGTGTGTTCTCTTGTGGATCTGAAGAGCAGATGGCCATGCAAATGCCTTCCCACACACAGTGCACTTGAAGAGTTTCTCTCCTGTGTGTGTTCTCTGGTGTTTTTTAAGATCTGATGACTGTGCAAACGCCTTCCCACACACACTGCACTTGAAGGGTTTCTCTCTCGTGTGTGTTCTCTGGTGTATTACGAGATGATGTAAAAAAGAAAACGCCTTCCCGCACAGAGTACACTTGAAAGGTTTCTCTCCCGTGTGTGTTCTCTGGTGTCTTTTAAGATTATATGACTGTGAAAATGCCTTCCCACACACAGTGCACTTGAAGGGTTTCTCTCCTGTGTGTGCTCTCTGGTGCTGTGTCAAATTTCCAGTCCGCTCCGTGCTGTATCCACGCTGGTCGCATTGTTGCCTTGCCGTACTGAGCTGTGCTGAGTGTCTTTGCTCCATCAGACCAAACGTCAGCTGTAGACAGAAAAAAATAATATCCACACCACCTACACGTCAGTATCGAGGCACAGATGAATGCAAAAACACAGTCACACGTGACTTACACGTCTATACTTATTCATATATTCATGATGTCGTGAAAAAGTTTCCCAAATTCATCACACAGGCTGTTATTGCACACAATGAGAGGGCAAATGGTCATAAATATGCCTGGAAGCCCTCGTATCTCCATGGTGAGATGTTAACTACCTCGCCTGGTATACAGGAAGTCGTGGGTTCGATCCCGACCCTGACGCCTGCTGCTGTATATTTGGAGTTTGCGTGTCTCTCTCTCTCTCTCCGTGGTGAGATGTTAACTACCTCGCCTGGTATACAGGAAGTCGTGGGTTCGATCCCGACCCTGACGCCTGCTGCTGCTGTATATTTGGAGTTTGCGTGTCTCTCTCTCTCCGTGGTGAGATGTTGACTACCTCACCTGGTATACAGGAAGTAGTGGGTTCGATCCCGACCCTGACGCCTGCTGCTGCTGTATATTTGGAGTTTGCGTGTCTCTCTCTCTCCGTGGTGAGATGTTAACTACCTCGCCTGGTATACAGGAAGTCGTGGGTTCGGTCCCGACCCTGACGCCTGCTGCTGCTGTATATTTGGAGTTTGCGTGTCTCTCTCTCTCTCCGTGGTGAGATGTTAACTACCTCAACTGGTATACAGGAAGTCGTGGGTTCGATCCTGACCCTGATGCCTGCTGCTGTATATTTGGAGTTTGCGTGTCTCTCTCTCTCCATGGTGAGATGTTAACTACCTCACCTGGTATACAGGAGGTCGTGGGTTCGATCCCGACCCTGACGCCTGCTGCTGTATATTTGTAGTTTGCGTGTCTCTCTCTCCGTGGTGAGATGTTAACTACCTCGTCTGGTATACAGGAAGTCGTGGGTTCGATCCCGACCCTGACACCTGCTGCTGTATATTTGGAATTTGCGTGTCTCTCTCTCTCCGTGGTGAGATGTTGACTACCTCGCCTGGTATACAGGAAGTCGTGGGTTCAATCCGGACCTTGACGCCTGCTGCTGCTGTATATTTGGAGTTTGCGTGTCTCTCTCTCTCTCTCCGTGGTGAGATGTTAACTACCTCACCTGGTATACAGGAAGTCGTGGTTCGATCCCGACCCTGACGCCTGCTGCTGCTGCTGTATATTTGGAGTTTGCGTGTCTCTCTCTCTCCATGGTGAGATGTTAACTACCTCGCCTGGTATACAGGAAGTCGTGGGTTCGATCCCGACCCTGACGCCTGCTGCTGCTGCTGTATATTTGGAGTTTGCGTGTCTCTCTCTCTCTCCGTGGTGAGATGTTGACTACCTCACCTGGTATACAGGAAATCGTGGGTTCGATCCCGACCCTGACGCCTGCTGCTGCTGTATATTTGGAGTTTGCGTGTCTCTCTCTCCGTGGTCGCGTGGATTTTCCTCCGAATCTCCCGGGTTTCCCCTCCACATTTAGAGTCAACATCAGCACGCGTTTAGCGTCTTTGACCGATACACATTTCCACGGGTATTCTTGGTTCTTTCGGTAAAGTCACGTAGATAGACAATAACAACAGATAATAAAATCAAATGAATGCCACTTGTGTTGCGATCGAAACGTCGTGGTTTTTATTTATTTACAAATTTGTTTACTTTTATTCATTTTATTATGTTATTTTTACAAAATTTTCTATCTCCGTGACTTCACCGAAAGAACCAAAAATATTAATTGCTGCAGTTACTAAAGTTTTAAGTCAAAACACCGAGACACGCGTTGACAAAGCCCACCCACCTTGTTGTTGTTGTGGGCAGGTAGCTTCTGTAAACAAGAGCGGTACAGCAGCTCAGGCGGGCTTGGGCTGGAAAAAAAACGAAAAAAAAAACTGCGTAATATCTACAGTAAACCAAAGTGACAAAGTAGCGAGCCGCGTGAAGACAAATTAAACTTAAGGGAGGGAATTAAAGCAAACGCAACCAGGCGAGAGCAGGAGGCAAGGCCCCGCGTGTCTAGGCCCCGCGTTGTAAAGTTCCAACTTGGACATCGATTCACAAGCAGCTGCTGCTGCTGCTCTAGTGGCATCCCTACGAGAGAGAGAGCGAGGCTCTAGCTTGGTAAACAACAACAACAACAACAACCACAACAACAACCACAACGATGAGAATTTCTCACCTCGGATTTCACTGCACGCGCGAAGCTGCAGCTGGTGACGTCACGCGGCAGCAGGTGACATGACGTCACTCCCGGGGTACCAGCAACAGCCCCTCCCACAACGAGTGGCGACTCTAACTGACGTCATTAATAAATTATGTTAATGTGTGGCGATCGAAACGTCGTGGGTTTTATGCTTTAATGAGTGACTTTACCGAAAAAGCCTAAGAGTATGAATCATTGCAGTCACGAAAGCTTCAAATCTACAATTTAATGAGCGACTTTACTGAAAAAAGCCTAAGAGTATGAATCATTGCAGTCACGAAAGCTTCAAATCGAGAATTTAATAAGTGACTTTACTGAAAAAAGCCTAAGAGTATGAATCATTGCAGTCACGAAAGCTTCAAATCTGGAACTCATCATGGATGTGGCTGAACGTCACCGTGTAGGAGCCCAGCGCGTGACACCTTCACGCGCTGGGCGAGTGGCGCAGTCTCGCTTCCCATGCGAGAGGTCGCGGGATCGATCCCCGCGTCCTCCACAGGCGAATATATTCTTAAATCCTTTATATTAAGTTCGCTTGCTTAGGACCGTGCAAATCTTTCGCTCGTTTTTTAACCCACTTCCCGTGATCCAATCGAGCTGACATTTTGCACACAGACTCGTTGTGCGAGACAATTAATGTTCGTGAAAAAAAATGTCCAAAATGTTACACTGTTTAGGGAAAACAAATTAAATATTTTATTACCAATTGCTTAATGGTGGCAGGCAATCATCTGACCCATAGGTGGCAGCCATCTCAAGCCAGAGGACGAGAGGACTCTAGCCGCCACGCATATGAAGGATTTAGAGTGAAAAACTTTGTTTTTACGGGTTATACTTGTTTTACATTTATTCAAATAGAAAACGTTGCACATTTGGTGAGTCCATTGGGCAAGGCACTGACCGCTTGATTGGGATTTGCTGTTTATTAAAAGAAACATTGTTGATCGAAATTTTGCTTTCATGGCTTTATTTTGGTGATTTCGAAAAGTGTATTGGTTTAGCCATGTTAGTTTGTTGTTGTAGTACAGAGTTAGACTGATGGACTTAATCTAAGTTGTCTTATTGTTGTTGTTGTTGTTGTCACATCTCTAACGTCTTAACAGGGGCTTCAAAACAGCAACATCGAGGACGACAAGAGGTCAAGCTGGTTCACCAATGTGAACGATGGACGTTACATTAAAAAATTGATTAAAAAAAATATTCCTCGTGGAGGATGCGGGAATCGATCCGGCGACCTAAACATCAAAGAGATCAGTGCATCTGTTAGCGTGCTCACGCTATCAGCTACACTAAACTCTTATTGGCATCGAGAGGGCTCAAGTGTAGTTACTAGCGTGCCAGTTGTGTGTGTTAGCGAGCTCTGTGTTGTTAGCAAGACATTTCACACCGTCTATCCTTGTACTGGACGTGCATTTGAGATGTGTTCACTTCTCTTTTCTCGAGCGCGCTACCATCTCAGCCAATAATAAAAATAAAACATAATAAAATAATTATTATATTATGCATAATAAAATAATTATTATACATAATAAAATAATCATTATACAAATAAAATAATTATTTTATTATGTATAATTATTTTATTATGTATAATAAAATAATTATATTATTATGTTTTATTTTTATTTTTATTATTTCCATTCTACGTGACTACCGAAAGAACCAAGAAGATGACACACACAGCTTGCACGCTACCAACGACACTAGGACCCTCTCGATGCTACGGAGACATCAGCGTACCTGGTAGTGTGAGCACGCCACTAAGTACGTTGAGTTCTCCGATCTTTAGGTCGCCGGATCGATGCCAGCCTCCTCCACGAGGAATTTTTTTTAAATCAAATTTTAAATGTAACATCCATCGTTATTGTTGGTGACATGTTCACATTGGTGAACCAGCTTGACGTCTCGTCGCCCTCAATTTTGCTGTTTTAAAGCCCCTTTAAGACGTTAGAGATGTGACGAGAAATAAAAAATACCTATAAACAATATACATATCGAGCCTGGCAGGAATCGAACCTACAACCTTCTTATCCGCAGGCAGCCGCGCTATCCATTGCACCACAGACCCCACGTGACTCTCACATCCTTCGAGGGGACCTTGAGAGAGGTGGCGAGTTCGATGCCCGCATCCTGCACAGGCGAATATTATTTTTGACATTTATTCAACACAGAGCTCGCTAACACACACAACTTGCACGCTACCAACTTCACTAGGACCCTCGCGATGCTACGGAGTGATCAGCGTAGTTGGTAGCGTGAGCACGCTACTAATTATACTGAGCACTCCGTTGTTAAGGTAGCCGGATCGATGCCCGCATCCTCTGTAACGCGCCAGCGTTATTGTTGGTGACATGTTCACATTGGTGAACCAGCTTGACGTCTCGTCGCCCTCGATTTTGCTGTTTAGAAGCCCCAGTTAAGGCGAATGAGATGTGACGAGAAATAAAAAATATTCTAAAAATATACATACTAAAATAATTATTTTATTACGTTTTATTTTTATTACGTAGAATGGAAATAATAAAATAATCAAAATTAAATATAATAAAATAAATCTTTTATTATACATACTAAAATAATTATTTTATTATGTTTTATTACGTAGATTGGAAATAATAAAAAAATCAAAATAAAACATAACAAAATAATTATTTTATTATACATACTAACATAATTATTTTATTACGTTTCATTTTTATTACGTAGAATGGAAATAATAAAAAAATCAAAATAAAGCATAATAAAGTATTTTTTTTATTATACGTACTAAAATAATTATTTTATTATGTTTTATTTTTATTACGTAGAATGGAAATAAAAAAAATAATCAAAAGAAAACATAACAAAATAATTAATTTACTATTTTTATTATAATAAAAATAAAATATAATAAAAAAAATATTTTATTATAATAATTATTTTATTATACGTAATAAATTAATTCTTTTATTATGTTTTATAATAAAATTATAACATAATAAAATAATTATATTATAGTAAATAATGATTTTATTATACATAATAAAATAATTATTTTATTACGTTTTATAATAAAAATAAAACGTAATAAAATGAACAAAGAGCTCGCTAACACACACAACTGGCACACTAGTAACTACACTAGGACCCTCGCGATGCTACCAAGAGTTTAGTGTCGTTGGTAGCGTGAGCACGCCACTAAACGCACTAAACTCTTCGATGTTAAGTTCGATTCCCGCATCCTCCACGAGGAATATTTTTCTTAAATAAAATTTTAAATGTAGCGCGCCAGCGTTATTGTTGGTGACATGTTCACATTGGTGACCCATCTTGACGTCTCGTCGCCCTCGATTTTTGATTAGGATTTGCAGTTTAATAAACCCGCATCTTAGTTGATGTAAAAGTGCGGCGCGAGTTGCTCGCTGCGCTGAAGACTCCCGCCTCTGGGCGGCAGGCGGCGCTCGTGAGAACGCGAGAGGCGCCAGCTGAGAGCTGCACCCCGAGGAAGCCTCTTGGCGGCTTGTTGTTGTTGTCGCAGTGAAACACGCTCATCACCTTCAGCGCAGCAACGGGGTTTCCTTTTAAAAATGTATTCCTGCAGTAATTATACATAATAAAAAATTATTTTATTATACATAATAAAACAATTCTTGGTTCTTTCGGTAAACTCACGTAGAATGGAAATTAAAAAATACTAAAAATAAATCATAATAAAATATTTATTTTATTACGTTTTATTTTATTATGTCACGTAGAATGGAAATAATAAAATATTTAAAAAAACAATAAAATAATTATTTTATTACGTATAATAAAATAATTCTTGGTTCTTTCGGCAAAGTCACGTAGAATGGAAATAAAAAAATAATAATTTTATTATGTTTTATTTTTATACATAATAAAATATTTTATTATTTTATTATTTCCATTCTACGTAATAAAACAAAACATAATAAAAATAATTATTTGATTACGTATAAAAATAATTATTTTATTATGCTGTATTTTTATTATTTTATTATTTCCCTTCTACGCAACTTTGTTTAAATGTTATTATTTATTATTTCCCTTCTACGTGCCTTTATGGTGAATTATTATTTTATTATTTCCCTTCTATGCGACTTTGTTCTATTTGTATCATTTTATTTCTCTTTTACGCGACTTTATGTTTTATTATATTATTATTTCCCTTCCATGCGACTTTATGTTTAATTGTTACTATTTTATCATTTCCCTTGTACGCGACTTTATGTTGTATTTTTATTATTTTATTATTTCTCTTTTGCGAGACACACAGAGAGAGACACACACAGAGAGAGACACACAGAGTGAGAGAGACTCGGCACTGTACGTAATCCAAGCGTTTGGTGGGGGGAGCTGGACGACTGAGTGGCTGAGTAAGACGGTTGCTGATTGGCTGAAGCGTGGGTGTGTGAGGCGTTGCTGATTGGCTGAGGCGTGGGTGTGTGAGTAAGACGATTGCTGATTGGCTGAGTGGCTGAGTGAGCCGATTGCTGATTGGCCGAGGCGTGGGTGTGTGAGAGGGGGGCTGCTGATTGGCTGAGTGGCTGAGTAAGACGGTCGCTGATTGGCTGAGGCGTGGGTGTGTGAGGCGTTGCTGATTGGCTGAGTGGCTGAGTAAGACGGTTGCTGATTGGCTGAGGCGTGGGTGTGTGAGAGGGGGGCTGCTGATTGGCTGAGTGGGTGGGCGGGGCTCCATCTTTGTGTGAAGCCAGGTGACGCGTTCCGCCATTTTCTCAACATTTCGATTCAAGGTGACACATCTCATTGTAGCTCCCAGCGAATTCTAGCGACTTCTCGTGACTTACAGCGAATTATAGTGACTTCTAGTGACTTTTAGTGACTTCTAGAGACTTCTAGTGACTTCTAGTGACTCACAGCGAATTATAGTGACTTCTAGTGACTTCTAGTGACTCACAGCGAATTCTAGTGACTTCCAGCGAATTCTAGTGACTTCTAGTGACTTCCAGCGAATTCTAGTGACTTCTAGTGACTTACAGTGACTTCTAGTGACTTTTAGTGACTTCTAGAGACTTCCAGCGAATTCTAGTGACTTCTAGAGACTTCCAGAAGCTCCCATCATCACACGGAGAGACACGCAGAAAAGGCGGGTTTTTCAACTAGGTATGTATAAATGTTGTGTGTATAAATGTTGTGTGTATAAATGTTGTGTGTATAAATGTTGTGTGTATAAATGTTGTGTGTATAAATGTTGTGTGTGTAAATGTTGTGTGTGTACATGTTGTGTGTGTACATGTTGTATGTATAAATGTTGTGTGTGTAAATGTTGTGTGTGTAATGTTGTGTGTGTAAATGTTGTGTGTGTAAATGTTGTGTGTGTAAATGTTGTATGTATAAATGTTGTATGTATAAATGTTGTATGTATAAATGTTGTATGTATAAATGTTGTATGTATAAATGTTGTATGTATAAATGTTGTATGTATAAATGTTGTATGTATAAATGTGGTATGTATAAATGTTGTGTGTATAAATGTTGTGTGTATAAATGTTGTACGTATAAATGTTGTACGTATAAATGTTGTGTGTGTGTACTCTTTAAGTTTTTTTCACGTAGGGTAAAAAATAAAATTAAAACTTAATAAAAGTTTTAGTAGAAATACAGCGAATGTAGCTGTGACGGGCCCAGCTGATGACGACACGTCGTGATTTATTATTTTATTTCTATTATTACTTTAATAATGTTATTCTTTTAACCTTCGTGACTTTCCCGCATCGATTAGCAAATTAGATTTCGTTCGCTTGCAAAAATTAATCGTTAAAGAGTTAATAATTCTTTAACGATTCATTTTGGGAGCTTGGTGAGGGAGTTGTTTAGGCCTCAGCCTGGGCGCTCGCCTGGATCTCAGGCCGGGCTCGTTGGGCCGGAGTCGCTAGGCGAGGCCGTGGTCCCCCGACGTGAGGCGAGGCCTGGTGACTACCCATCATGTCTCGCCCTCTCACGTTCACATTGGTGCACTTGCAACGATTTGTTTATGTTACTCGTGGGCTATAAGCTTTCATTGTGACGTTGCCGTGCTTTAAACATTGTTATTTATCTTCTTGGTTCTTTAGGTAAAGTCACGTAGAATGGAAATAATAAAAATAAAACATCGTAAAATACTTTGTTTAATAAATTATTGGTTCTTTCGGTAAAGTCACGTAGAATGGAAATAATAATAAAACGTAAAAAATACTTTATTATGTTAAATAATTTATTGTTTTTTTCGGTAAAGTCACGTAGAATGGAAATAATAAAATAATAAAATGTAAACTTCATAAAATAAATTATAAACCAATTAAATATTGTATTGCTTTATTTCTATAATTTATAAAACAATAAAATATTTTATTATGTGTTATTTTTATTATTTTATTACTTCCCTTTTACGTGACTTTACCAAAGAACCAAGAAGATGAATCCCTGCAGTCACGAAAGCTTTAAATCGAAATTGTTATTTATGTTTTAATAGCGGTTAGCAGACGCGAATCATTGTACGGTACACAGACAAAAGCCGCTCCTCGCACAGACTGTAGGCGCAAGTGCTGTTAGCGAGTAGCAGCAGCAGCTATGAAGGCAAAGACAAAGACGCCCCGTGTAGCCTGTAGTAGCAGGCTGTAGGGGCAAGTGCTGCTAGCAGAGGGGTGGGTGACCAGCACCACGCCCGGCCGCCTTTGTCTCTCTTCAAATGGAAATGTTCATACAGTTTTCGATTTAAAGCTTTCGTGACTGCAGGGATTCATCTTCTTGGTTCTTTCGGTAAAGTCACGTAGAAGGGAAATAATAAAATAATAAAAATAAAACATAATAAATTCCAATTCTCACTAAAATACAATTCTCACTAAAACAAAACATAAAATAAAATTTGTGAGAATTGTATTTTATTATGTTTTATTTTTATTATTTTATTATTTCCCTTCTACGTGACTTTACCGAAAGAACCGAGACGATGAATTTTCATACAGTCTGCTGCGTGTCTCTCTCTCTCATCATCATCACGGTGGCTAGGAGACGTTAACTACCTCGCCTGGTACGCAGGTCGTGGGTTCAATCCCAACCCTGAGTTTTGCGGTGTCTATATGCTCTTAGGTTTTTGTCGGTAAAGTCACGTAGGTAAAAATAAAAAATATATATTTTTTTTATTATAAATAATACAAATAAATTATAATAAAAAATATTTATTATATAAAAAAGTAGTTTTGGTTATATATTTTTATTATTTATGTTTCTTTTTTATAATAAAAACTATTTTTATTATTATTTTTATTATTTATTTTTCCTACGTGACTTTTACCGAAAAAACTGAAGAGTATGAATCATTGCAGTCACGAAAGCTTCAAATCTAGACTTTGCGGTGTCTCTCCGTGGTCGCGTGAAATTTTCTCCACATTTATAGAATCAACGTCGCGCGTTTGGAGACTATTTGGCTGGTCGACGTTTTTCAAAGTGGTCATAGTTGTGGGTTTTTTGCTTTTATTATAATTATATTTTATTATTTAAATTTTCTATGGACGTGCCTTTACGAAAGAAATAAAATTAAATTAAAAAATCTAATTAAAATACAAAAATATTCATATCTATGTGACTTTACCGAAAGAAATAAAATTTAAATCTAATTAAAATTAAAAATTAAATTAAAATACGAAATATTCATATCTACGTGACTTTACCGAAATAAATAAAATTTAATAAAACATTTTAAATACAAAATATTCATATCTACGTGACTTTACCGAAAGAACCAAGAATATAACTCAACCACACTTTTACATTACCAAGGTCAGGGCCCACTGAGTGTCTGTGGCTTTGTTTCAGAAGCGACCTCGCCACAATGACGGGCTCAACGAAGTGGCTTGTAACGTGGGGAATGTGCAGCTGCAAAATACCATGAAACTGCACGTTGATTCCTAAATGTGACAACGCTGGAAACTCCACGTTCCCATGACGGGGGGGGCGAGGTAGGCGAGCAGACCGAGTCTCTCCACGGCAAGAAACATGTCGACTTTCCCACCAAGTTGTCATTGTATTGACCCCCACCTCACCCCATCCACCCATCCACGATTGTCTTGGGTCATCGTGAACATCGCTACCTTACGGCAGTCGTGGGTGCCACGTGGGTCAATGGCTAATCCGGGCTCATCGTGTGTTCGGGTGCGGTGCCACATGTGCGGGGAGGTTTTGTCTGGGTGATGGGCCGGCCTTGTAAATAGTTGTACAGTGATCCCTCGTTGATCGCGGTTAATGGGGACCGGAACCCCTCGCGATAGGTGACAATCCGCGAAGTAGGATTGGCCCCCTAGGAATTTCCGTATATGTGTGTGGGTACCAGAATGTTTAAAATATGTATATTTATACTATATATATTTTACTTAAATCTATTTAATTATAAAATCTAATATTATACATTCACTCTCTCTCATACGATACGTATTATGGTGTTCTACACTCACCAATGACAGTAGTATCTTGAGACTTGACTCCAGTAATGACGATGACGACGATGACAATGACGATGACGACGATGACAGACCTGTGCAGTTCGATGAATGTGGTGATGATGATGGTGTTACTGCACAGGTAATGAGGCCTTTAATTGACCCCGCTATGCTCTCTTGTTCGCCGTGTTCTGTTATATTGTGTAAATACGTATTTTGCTTAGTTCGAGTTGTTATGTTGCTGCGTTGATGTTGGAGGTCCACGTGTAGCGTCGTCGTATATACAGGTTGGTCTGCCGAGACGGCCGAGTTTCACAAAGGGAGGGTGGGGGTGATGTAGGGACGTAAATGGCGTCCCTGGGGTGTGACTATTGTGTGGTGACGCGCTCCCTCACCAGTGTAGAGGTGGTACGTACCGCGGTGTAGCGAGCCGTCACGTTGCGGTGTCTACATCACTGTCCGTGCGTGGGGTGTCTACATCGACGTCCGCATACAGCCCCGCCCCTCGGGGCAGGGGGGTATATAGGGCGGTGCGCGAGAGAGCTCGGGGAGTCGTTGAAGCCAGTGAAGAATGAAGACGGAGCAAGCTGGATAGGACCCTAGACCCTTGCCCCGACGCCCTTATCAGGGCCGGGACTCTGTGTGGCTCAGTGGTGAGACCCTGGGTACTCACGGCCTGACGTCCTTATCAGGGCCGGGTTTGATGGTCCGGTGGTTGGGACCCGTACCCTGGCTAGGTCGGGTCAGATAGCCTCCCCTAGGAAGTACTCAGCCGGAGGAGCTGAGAGCGTAGCCGGTGTCAGGCACGCGTAGCCGTAGGCTGTGTTCCTAGGCTGTATAGGGTGTTATAAATAAATACGTGTTGCCTCCGTCAACTCGTCTCCTGCATAATTTACACCTGCACTCGCCTGCCGATGGGACTCTAGGGGCCTGTCACGTTGGCTCGGGTGCCATCGGGAGAGTCAGGGGAAGTGACGTGGCAAGAGGGGGGGGGGCCATGCTCGGGGAAGGGAACAAGGATGCGGGGCCTTGGGACAGTGGGGACGGTGAGTGTGGGGCTCGCATGGTGCACGGCAGAGGTCGCAAACGGGTTTTGATTCCTTACCCGTACCCGGCCGCACCAGGGTCGCAAATGGGTACCCGTACCCGTACCCGGCCGGGTACGGGTACGGGTAGCCGTTCCCCAGCCGTACCCGTACCCTACCGGAAATGAGTGACAAACGGTGACTCACCAGTGACTCCACGGCCTACCCGTACCCTACCCGAAATGAGTGACAAACGGTGACTCACCAGTGACTCACGGCCTACCCGTACCCTACGCGAAATGAGTGACAAACGGTGACTCACCAGTGACTCACGGCCTACCCGTACCCTACCCGAAATGAGTGACAAACGGTGACTCACCAGTGACTCACGGCCTACCCGTACCCTACGCGAAATGAGTGACAAACGGTGACTCACCAGTGACTCACGGCCTACCCGTACCCGTACCCTACCGGAAATGAGTGACAAACGGTGACTCACCAGTGACTCACGGCCTACCCGTACCCTACCCGAAATGAGTGACAAACGGTGACTCACCAGTGACTCACGGCCTACCCGTACCCTACGCGAAATGAGTGACAAACGGTGACTCACCAGTGACTCACGGCCTACCCGTACCCTACCCGAAATGAGTGACAAACGGTGACTCACCAGTGACTCACGGCCTACCCGTACCCTACCCGAAATGAGTGACAAACGGTGACTCACCAGTGACTCACGGCCTACCCGTACCCGGCCGCACCAGGGTCGCAAACGGGTACCCGGCTACCCGTACCCGGCCTGGTACGGGTAGCTGGGTATTGGGTAGGGTACGGGTATCGGGTACCCGGTTGCGACCTCTGGTGCACGGTCACGCCGGTGGGAGCCGAGAGTGTTGAGGCTCGGGCGTGAAGAATCGTCCCTCCCTCTCGTTGGGGTGTAGAATAGCCTTGCCGTAGCTGTTACTGTCAAGTAAATAAAGTGTGGTGCCTCCCATCCCAGCGTGTGCCTCGTCAGACACGCGTTACACAAGGGATCGGCTGACGGGTGGTCAACGCCAACCACTCGCATCGGCACACTCGCAGGCCAATGGCAATTTCTGGATCGGACTGCAGAAGGTCGGAATCGCACCACTAGGAGCTGGCAACAAGCAACAGCGGTCGTGGTGGGTGGATGATTTTATTATGAACGGTGTTGATTTACCTTGCGTCAACTCCATCATCAACATCATTAACATCGTCGCTCTTTAACTCTGTGTCTCTATGTGGATATCTCCCTGTCTCTTTCCCCATGCCTCTCTCTATCTATCTTTCTGTGTGGCCATGTATCTCTCTGTCTCTCTCCCCATGTCTCTCTCTATCTTTCTGTGTGGCCATGTATCTCTCTGTCTCTCGGTGTCTCTGTGTCTCTCTGTGTCTCTCTCTGTCTCTCTCTGTCTCTCTGTGTGCATGTCTCTCTCTGTCTCTCTGTGTCTCTCTCTCTGTGTCTCTCTGTGTCTGTCTCTCTCTCTGTGTCTGTCTCTCTGTGTCTCTCTGTCTGTCTCTCTGTAGTTCTCCCCATCTCTTTCCCCATGTCTCTCCGTCTCCAACTCTCTCTGTGTTTCTCCGTGTCTCTCTCTGTCTCCTTGTCTGTGTCTATCTCGCTTTTGGGTTTGAGCAATCGATGTCCCGCAGAGGGCGGTGGAAATGATAAAACAATATTTTTTACAATGAACATGAAGTAACTACATTTGAACATCCCGACATCGAGTTACAGTTTGTAAATTAATTCTCAAATGACGATTCTCGCGACGCGTCAGCACATGGCGCATACACGCACAATCGTCGTGTTCGGCAAACGAATGACCAATCCTCTTCAAGTCAAAATATTTAAATATGATCGCCCGTGAAGAACCAACGGTGAACGAGCAGTTAGCGATGAACCCCCCGGCAACGTGGCTCAGTGGGAAAGGGGGCCAGGTTCAATCCCTGATTGGGGTCATGACTCAGCCCATCATCATCATCACAACTAAAGTGAGGGAAGTGAACCTGCAGTGCACCACAGCCACCTCGCTCCGTTCCTCTCACACATCCCACCCTCTCTCCTTCATTTCTACCCCCCGCCTCCCCCGCTCACCTTTCCTTTCATCCACCCGATGTCCATCTCATTCTCTACCTCCATCCTCTCCTGCCCCCTATCCCTCACGGTTACAACGGAACGATTCTCCCCAAAATAAACAGACACCCCTCTCC
>NW_026891044.1:0-29147 GCF_015708825.2 Lethenteron reissneri
ACACACACACACAGACCTACACACACGCAGACACACACACACAGACCTACACACACACAGACACACACACACGGTTACAGTAAAATCCCTTCAAACCCACACGAACTCCCACCCCACCCCATCTCTCTCTCGTTATGAAAGACCAGAATCCAACACAGAGGGGAACAGTGGTGCCAGGGACCCTCAGAGTAACTTGCAGCTCTGTCATTAGTCACGGCTACCCCCCTGGGGGCTTTGCTGTGCGTGAGGCACAAAGGTCCCCCGTGTAGTCTCAACATACTGCTGGGCAAGTGTTGTTAGTAGCGAGAAGCAGCAGCTATGAAGGTAGACACAGACAAAGATCCCCCGTGTAGCCTCAACAGCTGCAGGGGCAAGTGCTGTTAGTAGCGAGTAGCAGCAGCACCTATGAAGGGAGACACAGACAAAGATCCCCCGTGTAGCCTCAACAGACTGGGGCAGGTGTTGTGAGTAGCAGCAGCACCTATGAAGGTAGACACAGACAAAGGTCCCCCGTGTAGCTCAACAGACTGGTGGGGCAAGTGTGTTAGTAGCGAGTAGCAGCAGCACCTGTGAAGGTAGACACAGACAAAGGTCCCCCGTGTAGCCTCTACAGACTGTGGGGCAAGTGCTGTTAGTAGCGAGTAGCAGCAGCACCTGTGAAGGTAGACACAAAGGTCCCCCGTGTAGCCTCTACAGACTGCTGTAGGCAAGTACTGTTAGTAGCGAGTAGCAGCAGCACCTGTGAAGGTAGACACAAAGTCCCCCGTGTAGCCTACAGACTGTAGGGCAAGTGCTGTTAGTAGCAGTAGCAGCAGCACCTATGAAGGTAGACACAGACAAAGGTCCCCCGTGTAGCCTCACAACTGGGGCAAGTGCTGTTAGTAGCAGTAGCAGCACAGCACCTATGAAGGTAGACACAGACAAAGGTCCCCCGTGTAGCCTCAACACGGCTGGTAGAGGGCAAGTTGCTGGAGTAGCGAGTATCAGCAGCACCTGTGAAGGTAGACACAGACAAAGGTCCCCCGTGTAGCCCTCACCAACTTTCGGGGCAAGTGCTGTTAGTAGCGAGTAGCAGCACCTGACGGTAGACACAGACAAAGGTCCCCCGTGTAGCCTCAACAGACTCGGGGCAAGTGCTGTTAGTAGCAGCAGCACCTATGACGGTGACAGACAAAGGTCCCCCGTGTAGCCTCTACAGACTGTGGGGCAAGTGCTGTTAGTAGCAGCAGCACCTGTGAAGGTTGACAGACAAAGGTCCCCGTGTAGCCTACAACTGTGGGGCAAGTGCTGTTAGTAGCGAGTAGCAGCAGCTATAAAGGTAGACACAGACAAAGGTCCCCCGTGTAGCCTCACCAACATTCGGGGCAAGTGTTGTGAGTAGCAGCAGCACCTGTGAAGGTAGACACAGACAAAGGTCCCCCATGTAGCCCTCACCAACTTTCGGGCAAAGTGCCGTTAGCGAGCAGCACCTACGACGACTACCGGCACTGTGGCACGCGATGGCGAGCAGGGGGTGGCTAGCACCACGCCCGGCCGCCTTTGTCTCCCCAGTGGCGATGTTCACACACCGCTACACCAGGCACTCGTTTGTTTACCGCGCTGCACAGTCACCTCGGTGCTCAGTTGAGGCTGAGTCGGCACCAGCAGAGGCCCAGGACCACAAAGACAAAGGTCCCCCATTAGAAGCCGTGATTAAATTAGTTACCTGCAGTGTGGAAGGCGAGAACATGAAGTGAAGGGGGCTACAAACATTACATTGGTGGCGCTCCATCCAGTTACTGAGGGGTTGCGCAATCAGAGGGGAGGCAGAGCGCGTCGCTGCCTCACCTCTCGTCTCTTCCCGCAGCGGAGCTCCGCAAACTTGGCGATTTTGACCACGAAAATCATTGGAATCGTACAGAAATGACATTGATAACACAGATCAGTGGGGAAAAATCTTCACATTTATTTGATTTGATTTTTTTACTTTCCGTAACAGCTATTTTCATTGGAGCATAACAAGGACAAAGATCCCCCGCATAGCCTGTGACAGGTGTAGGGGCAAGTGCTGTGAGCGAGCACATATGAAAGCCGGCACGGCACACGAGGGGGTGGTTGGCCAGCACCCGCAGTGGTTAGATGTCGACTACCTCCCCTGGTGTACAGGAGGTCGTGAGTTCAATCCCGACCCTGACGATGCCTGCTGCTGTAGATTTGGAGTTTGCGTGTTTCTCTCATCATCATCACGGTGGCTAGGAGATGTTGACTACCTCGCCTGGTGTACAGGAGGTCGTGAGTTCAATCCAGACCCTGACGATGCCTGTTGCTGTATATTTGGAGTTTGCGTGTCTCTCTCTTATCATCATCACGGTGGCTAGGAGATGTTAACTACCTCGCCTGGTGTACAGGAGGTCGTGGGTTCGATCACACACAGTCACACAGTCACACACACTCCACACACACACACAGTCTCACACACACACACAGTCACACACACACAGTCACACACACAGTCTCACACACATAGTCACACGCACACAGTCACACGCACACACCACACACACCAGTACCTCTTACATGCACCACTAGCTCTACCTCCCTACTGTGCCAGGCTAGGTGCAGGAGGAGGTCACGGGGCAGACCCAACAGGTGACATGGGTTGGCTGACTGAGATGACCGGTAGATGCACCACCAGCTGTACCTCCCTACTGTGCCAGGCTAGGTGCAGGTGGAGGTCACGGGACAGACCCACAGGTGCCATGGGTTGGCTGACTGAGATGACCGGGAGATGCACCACCAGCTGTACCTCCCTACTGTGCCAGGCTAGGTGCAGGAGGAGGTCATGGGGCAGACCCAGCAGGTGCCATGGGTTGGCTGACTGAGATGACCGGTAGATGCACCACCAGCTGTACCTCCCTACTGTACCAGGCTAGGTGCAGGAGGAGGTCACGGGACAGACCCAGCAGGTGCCATGGGTTGGCTGACTGAGATGACCGGTAGATGCATTACCAGCTCTACCTCCCTACTGTACCAGGCTAGGTGCAGGAGGAGGTCACGGGACAGACCCAGCAGGTGCCATGGGTTGTCTGACTGAGATGACCGGTAGATGCACCACCAGCTGTACCTCCCTACTGTGCCAGGCTAGGTGCAGGAGGAGGTCACGGGGCAGACCCAACAGGTGCCACGGGTCGACTGACTGAGATGACCGGTTGATGCACCACCAGCTGTACCTCCCTACTGTGCCAGGCTAGGTGCAGGAGGAGGTCACGGGGCAGACCCAGCAGGTGCCACGGGTTCGACTGACTGAGATGACCGGTAGATGCACCACCAGCTGTACCTCCCTACTGTGCCAGGCTAGGTGCAGGAGGAGGTCACGAGACAGACCCAGCAGGTAGTGCGTGGGAAGCAATAACGCTCCCTGCTGCAGCCCACTCTGAACCGCTACCACTAAGAATGCCATCCACCTCCTGTGTATGAGCCACGCTGTTTTACTAGGGCACCCAGTGGCGTAGAATAGTTGGCATGGGCCCCGGTGCATATGCGAATGAAACCTCGGTAGAGAATATACAAATGAAAAGATATTTTTTACAAGCACCATTCAATGCGTGTATCTTGAGCTTGAGAACCGGTATTGATCTTTACAAAGTATATCATTTAACTTGCAATGATGCAGAGGTGGAGCGATCCGATCAACTCGTGTGCAGAAATGGGGGTGGACTTGCATTCGCGAGAGCTTGCGGGCTGGTGATGACTTGGGGAGACCATCATCAGCCATAATCTGTCCTGCTGGATGAAGGAATCTGCACACCATTCCCATCAGCAGTGGATAGATTGTGGCTCATGATGGCAAGGGGGAGCCCTTCATCCAGCAGCGAATAGATGATGGTTGGTGGTGATGAGGATAACTGCAGCAGAATTATCCGACCGTTGCAGCTGTAGAAGTGGATACAAAGGTCAGGATCATTTATTTATTTTCACTTTGTTTCAAACGATATTGCACGTCGGATGGATGCCGTCATTTTGCGCGACCCCTTTTAATGCCGCCTCTCGTGACACTTTTCTGCCGCAGTGTGGCCCAGCCCGAAAAATGTGAAAGTTATTTTTATGGAAACATTGAACCCATGCCACGTCTCATACCTGTGATGAGCCTCGGTATTGCGATCATCCGAATTATCACGTCGGTGGGTGGATTGCCCCTTTTTCCTCTCATAAGCCACATGGCCCATTATTTCATGGGGTTGGCCGCTCGGATGATAGTCCATGTACTTCTATTCTGTGATTCTCGAATTACCTCTACTATCCTTAGATAGAGTTGCATTCACTTACAAATCATAGACTTTCACAGAGACCCATAGACTCGCATAAGGTCAGCTGCTCATATAGTCTCAGTCTTCTTTCTCCGTTCTATTCTTTGCCTCTTATCTACTCGCATTCACAATCTTCGGCATCACGTTCCACCACATTCTTCCATCTCACCCTCGGTCTCTCCTCCTCATGCCCTGCACTGCTGGCATTTCCATAGTCCTCCACGTTGCATCTTATTTGTCTCTTCTCAACACGTGCCCCATCCATCTAATTCTGACTTCTCATCGTCTCGCGAATATGTCACCCCTGCGGTTTTCACCGTTTTATTTTCTATTGCTCGTTAAATCAACACCGTTAAAGTAGGCGAAGAATTATCGACTTGCACAGCTCACGCTGGCTTTAATTGGGTCCACGCTTTCACACCCTCAGCACCCCTATTGTTTTATATTTAGAAAGTCAGGCGCATTACGAGCTGATCCGCTGATCCGCGCGTGATTGGTAAGCCTCAGCGTTGCCCCGGTTCGGGAATAAGTCTGTAAACATCCAACCGCGTTAATTTTAAACGGCTCACGCTCTCCGCCTGCACAGATGGCTCCTCCCGTGAATGTCGGTGGCTAACAAAGCCGTTTGGAATAAATGCGACGAATTAAATCGCCCTCTTAAAAAATAAAATGGCCTCTCTCGTCTTTCCCACCGTCAACTCTTCTTTTTATCCGCACCGCCAACTTCACCAATGCCCCCCCCCCCTGGTATGTGCATTGTGTATCCAGTCATCAGTACTTTTACTCACTTATGTGTGTATATGAGGAATTATCTGGAAGTTGTAACCAACTAATTCTGCTCATATTTGGGCCAGTCGACAGTCCATCATTCACCCTTTTGTACGGGCCCAGTCACTGATAAGGGATAATTTGGGGATAAGTACCTCCTGAAGTGGGTACATATATGTTCAACTATCTATACTCGAGTGCAGCGAGAGAGAGCAACCTGACAGTGGTGACAATTTACCCGATTTATTTTTCATTTGTTTGGCAGGCTAAGTAACTCGGCAGTGCTGAAAAATTCACCCTCTCTGAGCACCTGCACACGCCTTCAGAGGAGCAAAATGCTCCTCTGAAGGCGTTACTCCAACCGAGGTTGGAACCCTCGTGTTAACGCTTTATTGGCGGACTGTTATTATGTAGAGTATATAGAGCACCGCAAATACGTCATTTCAAACCACGTGGTTTCTTTTATTTGAACGCAACTTTGAACAGGGCGAGGGTCTAAGCAAACAAACAGGAGAGAGGGGCACCATCGGTCGACTCGCCACCCACATGCCGGCCGTGGCAAGGACGCTGTCCCTGCTGCCGTCGCCGCTCCACTCAACGGATGCCGAAACGGCGAAGGAGGTGGCTTCAACCGCACAACACAAACGCAGCAGAGAAACGGCTTCAACTCTACAACAAACACTACCACCCACCATGATCATCATCATCATTATGATGCGGCTGCTAGCTGCTGCCATTATACAGCAGCAGCAGCATCTGGCAGCATCTGGCATCCCACAGTAGCCCTACAGGCGGCTGGGTTGCGAATTTAAATCCTGGTTGTACAAAACAAAAGCAGTGGTGCATTTTGACGGTCAGCAGGTAAAGTCCCCCACTGAGCTGCTGCTGCTACTACCTTCTGATGATGACCACGACGACGATAACTAAAGCAATTTAGCCAAATTATCCTGTTGAAATAGAACTTGCCGATGGTCTAGTGACAACGTGACTGCGTTGTTGCAGGTTAACGCCGCCACCGTGACAACGGCCTGGCGACAACGTAACCGCCATTGCCACGCGATACCAGGCAGGGCGTCTTCCCCGACGACAGCGCTTTACGAGCCCCGGGCGAACCGCGGAGCGCCGTCATCGACGTCAGTGACGTCCACGGTCACCACGGTGACGGCGCTGGGCGAGGCGGCGGCGTCGTCGTCGGCGGCGGCCGCCCACACCGTCAGGTAGTGGTGGCGGCGCTTCTCGTAGTCCAGGGCCTTCGCCACGACGGTTATCACGCCTGGGTACACGCACACCACGGCACACACAGCACACGTCTCTGCCTGAGTCTACGAGAGACACGGCGGACAGGGGACCTTCCACGACCCGAGGGAGCCGCCGTCTGTGCCCCGTGCTGCGTCTCTCACCGAGCTTCCGGTCGACGTCGAATGCCCCGAGCTCGTTGCCGCTGGCGATTCCGTAGCTCACCGCGCCCCCCCCGCTCAAGACGGCCTCCACGGCAATGACCGCGGTGCCCGGTGCCGCGTCCTCTGGCACGGCGGCGCGGTAGGCCAGCCGCCGGAATGCCGGGGCGGCGGCAACGCCACGGTCGTCGTCGTGGAGGGACACGAAAATCACGGCGGTGGTGGGGGGCGGCATCAGCGAGACTCCTCCACCGCTGCGGGCCTGCACCGTGAGGTTGTAGACGGCACGGCGCTCCAGCAGACGCTTGACGGTGATGATGCCCGAGCGGCCGTCGATGGCAAAGCGGTCGCCGGCAGAGTTCAGCAGAGAGTGAGTGACCCTGCGGTGGGGGCCTAAGAACACACACATCAAGCGCCAGTCTCCACTAAGTGGCAGTGATGTCACCACGGCGCTTGTGCCAAGCAAGCTAGGTGCACGTTGAGGCCACCACGTGAAGTGTCGAACTCCCATCGGCAGGAGGTCACGGGGCAGACCCAGCTGGGTCTGTCTACAGGAAAGCCACCCACACAGATTCCTACTTGAAACCTGATTCCCACCACCACCCATCTCAAAAGAATTCTCTCATCAAAACGCTATACCACAGAGCTCATGGCATTTCTGACCAACACCATCTGGACAGTGAATTAAGACATGTGCATCGGGCCCTCAGGATGAAAGGATACTCTGACCGCACCATCCGCCAAGCTGTTTCTCCCACCATACAGAAACAGCCACATGAAACTCCGATCAAAACCATCACGTTGCCATACATAGCAGGCGTGACCAAAAAGATCTCCAAAATTCTAAACAAACATAAGATCCAAGTCCGATTCAGTACAGTACATAAAATCCGTGATCTAATTTCATTTGTGAAAGATGTCATTCCTGACTTACAATACCCTGGAGTCTACAAACTGAGTTGCATTTGTGGTGATTGCTACATTGGAGAAACGAAACGTCATATCGCTGATCGTGTCCGCGAGCACAAGTCAGATCTGAAACACGGCAAAACTGATTCTTCCGCCATTGCCGATCATTGCTACAACTCGGTGGGCTCTCATGAAATTGTCTTTTCCGAGACCAAGGTGCTCTGCAAACCTCCTGGCTACCATCAAGGGTTTTTACACGAAGCCATCCAAATATACAAACACAGACATAATTTCAACCGTGATGATGGGTACAAACTTAGTAATCATTGTAAAGATGTTATTAACCATGTAAAAAATATTTCACTACACATATTTGGACCATCTTATTTGACAGGCACTATTCTTCAGTTACCATATAGTTTCTTCTTCTTTTTTCACACACTGGTTTTCCTACTTTAAGTTTTACCACACATATTTGGCAAATCTAAAATTAATCCCAGCAATGTAGCAAAGTGCTGTTTCATCTACATAACAAAGGCTCAGTCCCATTCACAGCAGCCGCACCTTTACATCAGCCACACCTTAATAACTCTTAGAACCTCCCAGTTCAACCAGTCTACACAACAAAGACTCATTCCTGGCAGCGGTTTCAGCCGCACCACCTCTACATAACAAAAGGCTCAGTCCCATTAACACGCACCTTTACATCAGCCGCACCTTAACAACTCTTGGAACCTCCGAGTTCAACCAGTCTACACAACAAAGACTCATTCCTGGCAGCGGTTTCAGCCGCACCACCTCTACATAATAAAAGGCTCAGTCCCATTTACACGCACCTTTACATCAGCCGCACCTTAACAACTCTTGGAACCTCCGAGTTCAACCAGTCTACACAACAAAGGCTCATTCCTAACAGCGTGCCTCAGCCGCACCGACCCTCACAATAATAATATTCAGGGCCTACCTTGGCTCCTCCCACCCTCAAACCAGTATATATACAAGGACTGTTTTTTTGCAATTTCTCTTACTTGATACAGCTGTCGTGCTGTGACGGTTCCACCTGAAGACGGAAGCTTGTGTTGCCTCCAAAACGATTTTTATTTTATTTTACTTTTATTAATTTTAATTTTAAAAAAATACCTACGTGACTTTACCAAAACAACCTAAGAATATGTACGTCGTCACCGTCGTCGTACCCAGGTCGGAGTCGACGGCGTGCATGCTCGTCACCACCATCCCCACGTTGGCGTCGCTCCAGTGCAGGGCGACGGCACGGGGTGACCCCACGGGGAAGTGCGGGGCCGAGTCGTCCAGGTCCCCCACCCTCACGAGGATCTCCACCCGGCAGGAGAGGCCACCCCCGTCGGTGGCGATCACGCCGAGCGCGTGGGCCGGGGAGGCCTCGTGGTCCAGTGGCGCCAGCGTGAAGAGCTTCCCTACGCGTGGCCACGCCGACGAGAGGCGTACACGGGAGGTGGACGTGGGTTCGATCCCAACCCCGACGACTATGCGAGTGTGACGGAGAGAGTGAGTGGGACGAGCGTTACCGCTGACGGGGTCCAAGCGGAAGAGCGTCGCTCCGGCACCATGCAGCGAGTATCTGACGGTTCCGTTAGAGCCGGAATCGGAGTCACGGGCTGAAACGCTCAGCAGGAAGACTTGCTGGGCGATGTCCTCCGGTACAGTGATGTTGTACCACAGCTGGGGTACAGCGGAATTTTTGTGAGCCCAAAGATGTAGGAGAGCCAGTAGTCGAGGCGACACTTATTTAACAATAACTATAGCACAGGGTCCCTAACACACCCGCTGCCTGGGGGAGGTATGGCCTCCGGGCTACCGTGGCCTATCGACTGCGACCACGTACACTCGCAGTCCCCTGGCTAGGGGCCCTAGGGGGAGGCTACTTTGACCCGCTGACCCAGCCAAGGTCCTTGGTACCGACCACTTGCCCTCACAGCCCTGGCCCTTACAACGACAGTGGGTCTGGGGGTTCCCAGGGTCCTACTCTAAGCCCAGTCTTCAGTCTTCAACTTGAGAACTGGGGAACCCATTCAGGGGTCCGGCTTTTAGTCACCTCCCAGGGTCTCTCCACCCCTGGCCACGCCTTCCTTCCAGAGTGTTCCAGGGGATCCTAGAATATTCCCGCAGCCCCCCTATTGGGGTCTGCGGAACCCCGGTGGCCCACAAACCACCCCCTACTGGCGTCTGTCCACTCGTGCAGGCAAGTATACTACTATATTTTGCCACTGGTAAAAGAGGTTTCATAGTGTAAATGCTTACCCCGAGCTCTCAATACTCTGATTTTGCACTGTGTTTGAGTTGTACGCCTTCTGGTGTCATCTGGTCCAACACCAATGGGGACTAGGCTCTAAAGAAAGCCGTCTCGGGTGTGGACCAATCAACTTCAAGGACAGTGCATATCATTATCATCATCAGAGTTGCTTCTTTTTGTTTGCATTTTTGACTACTTGTGTTGTGGTTATTGCAAATATGATGCCTTGTATAAAGGTGTCAGTTTTGTACCAGTTTAAAAGGGTAAAAACCTACTACTATAAGTATACCGTGTGTTCATGGTGTTACAGTCGGGTGGTGGTAGTAGTGGTAGTATTAGTAGCAGTGGTAGGTGGTGCAGGATGAGTCTGTGGGTCTGTGCGGCGAGTCGACAGTTACGGGTACCTTGTCACACAGGGGGCGGTTGTCGTTGACATCCAGCACGGTGACGGCCACGACGACCGTCCTCGTGAAGGTGCCGTCAGCGGCCTTCACCAGCATATGGTAGCGCTCCTGCTTCTCCCGGTCAAGCGGCCGCTCCAGACGCAGCCGCCACTTGCCCCCGCTCTTATCGGGACCGAGGGAGAAGTGGCCCAGCGGGTCGCCGCCTGCGGCCAGCGTGGACGGCGTCGAGACGGAAAGCGCGCGACGACGAAAGTCGGTTTGACGCAGAGGCTTCCGCAACCAGCTGTAAATGTAGCGGTGGGTTCTAGATTTGAAGCTTTCGTGACTGCAAGGATTCATATTCTTAGGTTTTTTTTTCGGTACAGTCACCATGTAGGTAAAACATTCAAATTAATCAAAGTAAAATAAAATAAAAATCACGACGTTTCGGAGGCAACACAAGCTTCCCTCTTCAGGTGGAACCTGTCACAGCCACGACAGCGTGTATCAAGTAAATTATTTTACTTTGATTAATTTTAATGTTTTACCTACGTGACTTTACCGAAAAAAAACCTAAGAATATGTAGTGGTGGGTTCACTCCGGCACAACAGGTGTACTTACGCTACACTACAAACTACCTGTCAGGTGGTACGTAAGATTCCGGTTTTGCGGCGTGGCATCCGCGTCATCCGCCTGGATGACGGCCAACGCCAGGCCAGGCACCGCATCCTCCGGCACGCGGACGTCGATCAACGGGGCCGAGAAGCGCGGAGGGTGGTCGTTGTCATCGTTCACGGTGACGATCACCTCGGCGACGGCCGGTGCGCGCTCAGGGCGGGCCGGGTCGAAAGCCTCGACGAGGAGGTGGTGCCGGTCACGGGCCTCGCAGTCCAGCCGGCTCCGCGTGCTCACCCAGCCGCTGTCGGCATCCACCGTGAAGAGTGACTCCGCTCCTCCGGCGTCGCTCTCCAGCGGCTCGACCAAGTTGTACAGCGGCCGGGCACCGCCGTCTCGGTCCGTCGCTGAGGGACGGGTGGGGGGGGGGGGGGGGATGGGGCGGTAATGCCGGTGGGCTTTCGCGAGCGACCACCGGGCACGGAATGCCCAAGCGGTCTCCCCAGCGTCAGGCAGGGTCCCCCACCTGCCCTGCCGTTTCCACGCCTCGTCCCTGCGGCCACTTCCTCCCGCCGTGATATTTTCCCAATAAATTGGTTACCGAAGAGTGGCAGCCCTACCATTTGGAGCTACCTGTGTGACCCATGGACTACTCGCTCAAAAACCCATAGAAACACCACACAGACACACCACACATATACCGCTTGTGTTGACCGAGTGAGCCCAGCGCCGCACACGGCTGCGTTACCTCTCACTTGCACGAGCAGCACCCCGGCCGGTAGGTTCTCCAACACGGTGGCCTCGTAGGTGCTCGACTCAAACGCAGGCATGTTGTCTTCCACGTTCTCCACGCGCACCGTCACCGGGACCTGCGCCGTGACGTCGGCTCCGCCCCGCCGCCACGTGGCCCTCACCTCGAAGCGGTGGCTCCCCGTGGCCTCGCGGTCCAGCGCCCTCGCCACCACGATCCGCCCGTCGCCGGCGACCACCGCAAACGCGCCGCCGTCCGCCACCGCGCCGCCGCTGCCGGCCACCGCGGCGTACGCGGCGATCTCGTCGCCCGCCAGCGCGGCCGCCACCGCGCCGACCTCGCTCCCCACCGCCGCGTCCTCCGCGACCGTCAGCTCGTAGGCCGCCTCGGCGAAGGCCGGCGCCGCCGAGCCGGCGGGCAGCACAGAGACCGAGGCGGGGACGGCGGCGGAGCGCCCGCCGCCGTCCACC
This sequence comes from Lethenteron reissneri, assembly GCF_015708825.2. Lineage (NCBI taxonomy): Eukaryota > Metazoa > Chordata > Hyperoartia > Petromyzontiformes > Petromyzontidae > Lethenteron > Lethenteron reissneri. Next base: position 11,853 of record NW_026891044.1, read on the forward strand.
GCCACGATGAAGAACGACAGCCGTGAGCCCTCCAGGCCGGCGAGGCCGCCGCCCTTGGTGAAGACGCGGCCCGTCAGGGGCTCCACCTCCAGGACGTCCTCGGAGGCGTCCGGGTCCTGCCCCTTCCGGAGCGAGTAGACGACCGCCGCGTTGATCCCCTCGTCGCGGTCCGTGGCGGTGACCCGCAGGACCAGAGTTCTCTTGGCGGCGCTCGACGCAACGCCGCCCGAGTACTCGGCGGCAATGAACCGGGGCGCGTTGTCGTTTTCGTCCGTCACGACCACCTTGACCGTGACGAAGGCCGCCCTGCCTCCACCGTCCCAGGCCTTGACGCAGATGTCCACGGCCCTCTGCAAAGGGTCTTCCCTGTCGAGGGGCGCCCTCGCGAAGATCCGCCCGCTCTCGTCGATGGCGAAGTGGTCGCGGGCGAACCGGTTCGCGATGGAGTACGATACTTGCCCAAAAGCGCCCGCGTCGGCGTCCGTGGCCCGCACCGAGGCCACCGGAGTTCCTGCTTCGGAGTTTTCGGGGATCTTGGCCACGTACTGGGCCCGCCCGAAGGTGGGGTCGTGCCGGTTGGCGGGCCGCTCGTCAACCACTACCATGGCATCGGCGACGAATGCGCCATCTGTGGCGGAGACTCGGAGGTGGTAGCGAGCGGCCGGCTTCTTCTGAGGGCGGGCGGCGACGGAGACGACGCCCGTTTCGGCGTCGATTGCGAAGTTCGCGGGGTCGTCATCACCGGAGACGATGGCGTACCGCAGCCGGTAGGCGTCCGACACGTCAGCATCAAACGCCCTCAGCGCGGCCACGAAGTTCCCGGGCCAAGCTAGACTGCCCACGGACACCTCGTACAACGGCCGCTCGAACAACGGCGCATTGTCGTTCTCGTTCTTGACGGCGACGATCACCATGACATCGGATGCAAGGGGAGGCTCGCCGCCGTCTGTCGCCCTCACTGAGAAACGACGAAGCCGGCTTCGCTCGTAATCCAGAAACGCCGTGGTCACGACCAGCCCGCTGTCGGGGTCTACGTAGAATCCCTCGCCGCCCTTCTCCCCGTCGTCCACGATCTCGTAGCGGAGCGCCCGGTCGGAGCCGGCGTCGACGTCGACAGCTCTCGCATGGACGACGGAGGTCCCCGGGGGCGCAGATTCAAACAGCATGGCGGCGTAGGTTCCCTGCGCGAAGAACGGCCGGTTGTCGTTGACGTCCCCGACGATGACATCCAGGCTCGCGTCGGCGTGCGAGCCCGTCGCCAGGGAGGCGGCTCGCACCGTGAGGCGGTGGGCGGCCCGCGTCTCGTGGTCCAGCGGGCCGACGACGCTCACGACGCCCGTGACGAAGTCGACGGAGAACTGGTCGAAGGGGTCGCCGTTGACAATGGAGAAAACGAGAGGCAGGCCCTCCGGGGCCGTCGCGCGGACGTGAGCGATCGGCGCGGGCGGCCCGACGTCCTCGGGCACCCACGCGACGTAGGAGGGGCTCTCGAACGCCGGCGCGTCCGCAGCGAGCACCGTGACCGTGACGTCGACCGCGGACGACAGCCGAGGGGTCCCGCTGTCCGTCGCCACGACGGTCACGACGAAGTCCTTGCCCGACTCGTCCGGGGTGAAGCTCTTCGTCAGCGAGACGTCGCCGCCCGAAGGGCTGATGTGAAAGCGGCCGTCGTGGTCGTCCCTCAACGAGTACCTCACCCTGGCGTTCTCGCCGACGTCCCGGTCGAGGGCCGCGACGGTGAGCACGGCGCTCCACGGCGCCGCGGTCGCCACGACAACGGCGCGGTACGGCAGGCCGACGAACGCCGGGGCGTTGTCGTTCACATCTTCGACGTGCACCTCGACCGTCGTGTGAGCGACGTCCGGGCGCGCCCGGGAGCCGCCCCTCACCTCCACCAGCAGCTCGTAGCGGTCGCGCTCCTCACGGTCAAACGCGACGCCGGTCGTCTCCAGGACGCCCGCCCTCCGCCTCATCCGGAACGCGCCGCTCGGGCTGAGCAAGCGGAAAGCCAGCGGCTCGTCGAGGTCTCCCCCCGTCGCGACGACTGTGGCCACGACGTCGACCGCTGCGGCGTTCTCGAGCACGCGCACAGAGTACTTTGGCGGAACCCGCAGCCTGCCGCCGACCACCCACACGGAGACCTTCACCCGCGCGGCGCTCAAAAACCTCCCGTCGGACACCTCGACCCCGAGCTCGTAGCCGGCGGCGAGGAGGGAGGAGTTCCTCACCGCGACATCCCCGGTGCGCTCGTCGACGGCGAATGCGCCTCCGACGTTTCCCGAGGCGACGCGGTAGGTCAGCGCGGCGCCGACGTCCGGGTCGTGGGCCTCCAGGGTCAGCAGGCGGACGCCGGCGCGGGTCGGCACGTGCAGCGCCGTCTCGTACGCGGCCGTCGAGAACGCCGGGGGGCAGTCGTTGGCGTCCAGCACGGCGACGGTCACCTCGGCCGGCACCTCAGAGGACAGACTCGGGCTGCCGCCGTCCAACGCAGCCACCCGGAAGCGGAACTCGGCCGTCGTCTCGCGGTCGAGGGCGCCGGCGGTCCTGACGGCCCCCGTGTGCGGGTGAACGGAGAAGAACTTCCTGGCTTCGTGCTCCACGATCTGATAGGCGACCGTCGCGCGCCCCTCGCCGTCGTCCGCGTCAGCGGCCCGGACAACGAGCGGGGCGCCGTCGGGGTCCGTGACCGCGGTTCCCGCCGGCGCCTCCTCGCCGACGGCGCCGCGGTATCGCGGGCGCTCGAAGACGGGCGCGTTGTCGTTCTCGTCGAGCACGCCGATCGACACTGACGCGTCCGCCGAGAGGCTCGCCGCGTCCGTGGCCCGCACCGTCAGCCGGTACGACGGCGTCCGCTCGCGGTCCAGCGGTCGCTTGGTGGCGATGACCCCGGACGTCGGGTGGATGTCGAAGGTGCCTTGGGAATCGCCCTCCAATATTTCAAAGGTGACCATCGACCAGCCGGAGGTGCCGACCGCGAGCACGACGCTCCCGGGCGCGGCCCCTTCGGCGATCTCCGCCGAGTAGCCAACTCCGCCGGAGGCGAATTTGGGGCGGGTGCCGTACACGGCGGCGGCGGCGACGACGACGACGCGGACCGTGGTATTGGTGAAGCGGCGCGGGCGCCCCTTGTCCCCCGCCCTCACCACCAGCTCGTAGGCCTCCACCGCAGAGCCATCCAGCTTCCTCGCCACGGAGATGACGCCCCGCGTGCGGTGGACGGTGAAAGATTTCCCCACGTTTCCTGTCAGGGGAATTCGGAGGAATCGGATGAGCGCCAGTTCACGTCATCGAGACCAACGTGAGATGTCGAGGACAAACGACGCAGGGGAAACCGCGGCGTCCGTCTGTGATGCCGCCGCCACCGCCGCGAAGCCACTCGGCGGGCGCCCCATCTACGACCTCACCACCACCAAGCGACGGGGCCGACCCCGCTTCCCCCTCACCGCCCCCCACATAAACACACCCTCACGCATTTCCCCCCCCATAGAGCTCCGAGGGGAGGTCTCCTGGCCGGCAGGTTTTCACCCTAAAGCCCTCGTAGGGATAATCGTCACGGTTTCCTGCGGCCAGGGAATTGAGCGACCTCCCCCGATGCTGGTTTGCACCGCGGCGCTGTGACCCGGGTTGAGATTGCGTGGTCACGGCGGGGGCTGTCCAACCACCACGGTTGAAACGCACCCCCCACACACACGTATTGACAAACCATAGTCGGCCGGTAATAAATCATTAATAACTATATTCTTAGGTTTTTTCGGTAAAGTCACGTAGGTAAAACATTAAAATTAATAAAAGTAAAATAAAATAAAAATCACGACGTTTCGGAGGCAACACAAGCTTCCGTCTCCAGGTGGGGTCCTTCCCCCCCCCCCTCTCCAACCATTATATAAACGGAGTGGTAGCTCCTGCAATCTCTCATTTACTTGATACAGCAATCGTGGCTGTGACGGTTCCACCTGAAGACGGAAGCTTGTGTTGCCTCCGAAAAGTCGTGATTTTTATTTTATTTTACTTTTATTAATTTTAATGTTTTACTTACGTGACTTTACCGAAAAAACCTAAGAATATGAATCCTTGCAGTCACGAAAACTTCAAATCTAGAATTCATTAATAACTATTCAAAACCTCGTGTGGTTTCGACGAGAGTGTGAACGCACACAGTGCTGTGTGTACGTACGCTCACTGCGTGTGAGTGTTTGTGAACTGTCCAGAACGTTTGGGTCATATGCTCTTTGTCAATCTGGAGATTTCCAGATAGTCGCTAACCTTGCCCCCAAGTCTGTTGTTTAATGTTTATTTTTCATGACCTCCAGATGCTTGGCGTGGCTTGTGACGGGTAGCAGGTTGAGTGTTGGTTCTATCTGGAAATGTGCCCCCCGGTGCAGAATCTCCCCCCTGTGGGCGGGCGGGCGGGTGGGAGTGGCGGCAGCGGCGGTCACCATGTCTGATGCTGTAGCTGACGTCGGTGTTGGGGCCTTCGTCGCGGTCCAGCGCCACGACGCGCACCACGGCGGAGCCCACGGCCGCCGACTCCGCCACGAGGGCCTCGTAGGGGCCGCCGGCGAAGACGGGCGCATGGTCGTTGGAATCGTCGACGCTCACCGTCACCGTGGCGTACGCTCGCCTCACGGGGACCCTGCCGTTCTGCACCTGCGGGTGAGAGAGAGACGGCGGGGCGGAGCGCTCGCCCCCAGACGGGAGGCTCTCGCGGCAGACAACGTCCGCGGTAGAGCGACCTGCTGGTGGCAACGTGACCGGCGCCTCGGTGTCATCCGACCGTGCCACCTCTGCCTGACACGGCCGATCGGCAAGGTTTGGCGTTGCTGAAACAAAACGCGGCAATTTGGTTACGCGGCTTGCTTACATTACTACGCAGCAAACTATCCAGCGCGCTATGGTCCCCACGCAAGAAAGTGGTCGCGGCGTCGTCGTCATCATCACCGTCGATCAGCACAGTCACGTGCACACCCGGCGCGGCGCCTCCCTCACCATGACGGTGAGCACGTGGCTCCGCTTTGCCTCTCGGTCCAGCCTCTCGGCGGCGGTGACCTCGCCGGTGACGTGGTCTACGCGGAACCGACGAAGGCTCTCCACCGCGTCACCGCCGCCCAAGCCGACGAGGAAGAAGGAGAGGCGGGCGGTGACGTCGGCGTCAGTCGCCTCCAGCCGCAGGATCGGGGCGGTGCTGGCAGACGCCTCCTCCTCCTCCGTGGCGGTCGCCTCGTAGAGGTCACGGGAGAAGCGGGGCCGGTGGTCATTCACGTCCTGCACCGTCACCACCACCTAGCGGAGGGGCGCGTGGTGGTGGTGAGTCAAGTGGCGATGCGGGTGGTGGTGGTGGTGGGGGTGAGCCAAGTGGCGATGCGGGTGGTGGTGGTGGTGAGGAATTGGCGAGAGGTGATCATGCCCCCGGCACGTCTCACGCAGCTACCGCGGCAACCCTCGTGAGGTCACGTCGCCTTGATGGTCTCCACAGACAGACGCACAGACACGCGCGCGCCCACCCACCAGGGTGGTTGAAGCGTTGGTCCCGTCAGTGAGCGCGACGGTCAGCTGGTAGGAGGAGAACCGCTCGGCGTCCAGCGGCTTGGCCACCTCCACCACGCCGCCGTGCTCCGTCACGTGGAACCTGCGCTCCACGTCGCCGCCTGCCAACACGCGGCGCCCCTAGCGTCGTCATCGTCATCATCGTCATCACCATTAACACACCGTCACGATGTCACCGTTAACCCATCATCATCGTCGTCACCATTAACACACCATCACGATGTCACCTTCTTGGTTCTTTCAGTAAGGTCACGTAGAAGGGAAATAATAAAATAATAAAAAATTTACATAATAAAATGATGCCACCGTTAACCCATCATCACGATTCTAGATTTGAAGCGTTCGTGACTGCAAGGATTCATTGATACAGCGGTCGTGCTGTGACGGTTCCTAATGAAGACGGAAGCTTGTGTTGCCTCCGAAACGCCGTGATTTTTATTTTACTTTTATTTTACTTTTATTAATTTAATTTTTTCACCTACGTCACTTTACCAAAAAAACCTAAGAACGCACCGTCACGATGTCACCGTTAACCCATCGTCACGATGTCACCATTAAACACGTCATGTAGGGGTTGGATGGGCAGTGGCGCCGCGTGACCTGTGATGCTGAACCAGAGGAGTGTCCCCGTGGTCTGCGTGGACAGGGCGATCACCACGGACCCCACGGCGGCCGTCTCCACCACGGTGACCGCGTGCCGGCTCCGGGCAAAGGTCGCGGGCTTCTTCGGCGGCCGGGGATTGGAGATCCACTCCACTTGGATGGTGGCTGTCGACGACAAGGTTGGCGGTTCTCCCTGGTCCCTGGCTTGGACCTGCGGGGCGGACAACGGCGAGATCGGTGAGTTACGTTTCACGGTGGGGGGCCCTCGTGTCGAGGTCATAGCTGCTCCGCCCTCCGTTGTTGTTGTTGGAGGGCGACTGCCTCCAACTGCCCAGTAGCAGCGTCCTTCACGAGCCTCCTCCACAGAGGCCGATCTTGACACCGCTGGTACCGGTCGTCAGCAAGTCCACTCAGCCCCACGTCCCCCTGTACCACGTCACTCCGTCTCTTCTCTAGCCCCCTCGATCCGGCCGAACAAAAGCTGATTAGGCATGCGGTGTCGTGTCTGAGAGGGAGGAGGGCGCGTGTCTGAGGGGGAGGAACAGGAGGAGGGATGGGGACCAGTGTGAGGGAGTGTGCTCAGCACCAGGATGGAGTGGAATGTCCCCGCACGGTGAGAGTTGATCTTGCTGTAGACGACTCCGTGCTCATCGGAGTAGTAATCGTTGTGCCACCCGCGGACGGTGTACGACACCGCGCCGTTGCCGTCCCGGTCGGCGTCGGCAGCGTAGACGCGTGCGATGGCCACCGCCTTGGGCTCCGTTGCCGCCACGGCGTAGACGCGCGTCAGGTTGCGGTGGAAGCGTGGGGCGTTGTCGTTCTCGTCGGAGACGCTCAGCGTCACCGCCACCCTCGCTTCACGCGGGGGCGTGCCGCCGTCCACGATGGACACCTGGCGCCAGTGGGCGGGACACACAAGCACAACAACAACAACCGCCATTCGGCCACTAAGTGGCTGTGACGTCACCACGATGCTCGTGCCAGGCCAAGTGCACGTTGAGGCCACGTGAAGTGTCGAACGCCCGCCGGCACGAGGTCACGAGGCAGACCCAGCAGGTGCCACGGGTCGACTGACTGAGACGACTGGCTGATGCACAACCTGTGCCGCCTACTGTTCCCACTTGCTGTGTTTAGCCACCCGGCGCTCCGCTCGTTGTTGTGAGCGTCGCTCCTCCGCCCTCCGTTGTTGTTGGAGGGCGACTGCCTCCAACTGCCCAGTAGCGTCCTTCACGAGCCTCCTCCACAGAGGCCGATCTTGACTCCGCTGGTACCAGTCACCGGCAAGTCCACTCAGCTCCACATCCTCCTGTACCAAATCACTCCATCTCCAGTCTAGACCGTGCCTGTTTAGCCCCCTCGATCCGGCCAAACAAAAGCTGATTAGGCATGCGGTGGCTGGGCATGCGGGCTACATGACCCAGCAAACGCAGCCTTGCCTGCCAGATGAGCTCACTTTGTGCAGATCTTTCAATGATTTGTGAGCTCCTCACAATCTACCCTAATTAAACCCAGGATGGATCATAGGAAGGTCAGCCTAAATGTTTCTAACCGGCAAAGATGTTCAATTAGGGGAGGGGGTCCACATTTCGCAAGCGTAGAGAAGGGTGGGAATGACTGGCCAAGAAGACCTGAAGCTTCGTGCAGAGCGACAGACCAGGTAGCTTCCACACAGCATTATGCAACCGATGAAAAGATAATGCCGCTCCACTGATTCGGAACGAGACCTCTACTGTCAAACTGAAGCCAGTCATGAGCACACTGCCAGGGTATGGGAAACTCTCCACTCTCTCCACAACTGCCCCATCACCGATTGGGAGTTGTGGGGGTGGAGTGTCCAATGGTACAAAAAACCTAGACAGGTGCTTAGTTTTGGTGGGGCTGATGGTAAGGCCCCACCTCTTAGTGACACACTCCAGTCTCAGCAGTAGCGCCTCCAAGTCCTCCTCTGAGTGAGCAGCAATCACCAGATCATCGGCATACATAACGTGGTTGAGGAATAGGGAGCCATCCCTTGATCGCCCCTGGGCATCGATCAGCCTCCCATTGTATCTGTACCAGATGGAAATTCCCCCGTTACAGCTATTGAAGGTCTTCTTGGTTCTTTCGGTAAAGTCACGTAGAAGGGAAGTAACAAAATAATAAAAAATAATAAAAATAAAACATAATAAAATTATTCTCACGACGTTTCGGCCACAACGCAAGCAGCCGTCCTCAGGTGAAAACCAGGTCCGTCGAGGCGACAGAGTCTGAATGAAACAGCACACGAGCTTGGAGCATATATATAAGCTGGGCGCATTGACAAAGGAATTTGCATATCAAGAGGAATTTAGCATATTTATGGCAAATGCAGGAATGTGATTAGTACTGCATATGCATGTGCATTATGCAGGATTAACAGCATCAAAGGGAGCTGCAGTTGCTGCTGCTGCTGCAGTTGCTGCTGCTGCTGCTGCAGTTGCTGCTGCTGCTGCAGTTTCTGCTGCTGCTGCAGTTGCTGCTGCTGCTGCTGCAGTTGCTGCAGCTATTGAAGGCTTCACGAACTACGTGGTTGAAATAGACGTTACACGATGTAGCCAGAAGACATCCCTGTCGCACCCCAATGTGTACAGGCAACGGCTCTGACTTCCGGCCACGTAGTTTTACCCGGGCCTGATCACCATCATGAAGGGTCAGGGACTCCCACCACTACCACCACCACAACTACCACCCCCACCACAACTACCACCCCCACCACCACCACCACCACCACAACTACCACCCCCACCACAACTACCACCCCCACCACCACCACCACACCACTACCACCACCACAACTACCACCCCACCATCACCACCACCACAACTACCACCACCACCACCACAACTACCACCCCCACCACCACCACAACTACCACCCCCACCACCACCACAACTACCACCCCCCACACCACCACCCCACCACCACCACCACAACTACCACCCCACCACCACCACAACTCCCACCCCCACCACCACCACCACAACTACCACCCCCACCACCACAACTACCACCCCCACCACCACTACCACAACTACCACCACCACCACCACCACAACTCCCACCCCCACCACCACCCCCACCACCACCACCCCCACCACCACCACCCCCACCACCACCACCACCACCCCCACCACCACCACCCCCACCACCACCACCAGCCCCACTACCCCCACTACCACAACTACCACCCTCACCACCACCACCACCACAACTCCCACCACCCCCACCACCACCACCACCCTCACTGTGACCCTCACCTCCAGCTCGTGCTCCGCCTGCTTCTCTCTGTCCAGCCGCCTGCTGCTGCTGCTGGTGCGGATGACGCCTGCAACGAGTCGTCCGTTCACCGGAGGTCAACCACAACCATCCCACGCCGCCCGGCACACGCACGCGGTGGGGCGGGGGTCAACGTGGAGACGGGGCGGCGGGCGGGGGGGGGTAGCTTGTCAGTTGACAACTTAAAGACGACAAATATCTACCCCGTGATGTCAGCCTCTGTTGGGTCGCATCGTGTCAAGTGGAAATGCGTCGATAGTGAATGTCGCTGGATTTGCTCACCAACACACACGCCGGTTAGTGCTGCACTAGCGTAATAAACGATAATTGGTTTTTTACCCTTCTATCTGGCAACAAAACTGACACCTTTTTACAAGGAGTCATGTTTGTATAGACCGCAATACCTGCAGTCATAATGCAACAAAAAACATAACTCTGATAATGTATGCACTGTCCTTGAAGTTGATTGGTCCTCACCCTGAGACAGCTTTCTTTAGGAACCAATTATCATATTTTTACTGGCAAATGAGGTTCCCATAGTGTAATAAATGACTTTGACGACGACGAACGTTGACTGGCGTCTTTATTTATTTCCGTGTCGGCTGGACAGCTCCCCGCCCCTTCGTGTAATAACCGTTCATTCTTCGCTGCACGGCGAATGTTCACGTTGTTCCACGTACGCCGGCGTTGCGAAGGTCCCGCTCCAAGATTTCCCGATGGTTCCCCCGCGAGCACCCTTGAGCTCCCCCCCTCAACTTTGGCCCAGACAATCCCACTTCACTTGACTGGCTTGTGGCTGATGCAGCGGAGCCTATCGAGCCAGCCGGTTGGAAACCGCCGGTCTACTCTCTTATTGCACCCGTAACGAATTGGCACGTTCTGTAGTGTATGCAAATTTCGATTTAAAGCTTTCGTGACTGCAGGGATTCATCTTCTTGGTTCTTTCGGTAAAGTCACAGCTGCTTGCGTTGTGGCCGAAACGTCGTGAGAATTATTTTATTATGTTTTATTTTTATTATTTTATTACTTCCATTCTACGTGACTTTACCGAAAGAACCAAGAAGATGTATGCAAATTCTTTTGTGAAGGCGCCCTTCCCCCCTCCATCCCAGCTTAAATAGTCGCTCCAAGTCTGGGGTGTGTCATTTAGACTCTGTCTACTCGACAGACCTGCTCTCCACCTGAGGACGGCCGCTTGCGTTGTGGCCGAAACGTCGTGAAAATAATTTTATTATGTTTTATTTTTATTATTTTTTATTATTTTATTATTTCCATTCTACATGACTTTACCGAAAGAACCAAGAAGATGAATCCCTGCAGCCACGAAAGAAGCTTTAAATCGAAATGCAACGTTCTGTAGTGTATAGTAGTAGTAGTGCCGTGCATCATAGTGTAGCCGGAGGGCTCGGGGTTCAGTGTTCAGCTTTAACCAGCGAAGCAAGAAGAGCGGCTAGATAGGCCCTGGGACTCCCCTGGATCGCTGTCCTTCTCAGGAGCGACCAGGGCAAGCCAGCGGCGTGGCCCCCAGAGCCCAGAGCCAATGCTCTTATAAGAGCCGGTCTGGGGACTCAGGGTGCCGTGATCCCAGCTTAACCAGAGCTGGATCAGCTAGCCTCCCCTAGCTCCGTAGTGGAGGACCTGGGAGTAGGCTGGCCGGGATAGAGATCGTGTGATCTCCCTGTTAGACGGGTGAAGGGGCCGGTCTGGTGACTCAGGGTGCCGTAATCCCAGCTTAACCAGAGCTGGGTCAGCTAGCCTCCCCTAGCCCTGTAGTGGAGGACCTAGGAGTAGGCTAGCTGTGACGTAGAGTGTGTGAATCTCCCTGTTAGACGGGTGAAGGGGCCGGTCTGGTGACTCAGGGTGCCGTAATCCCAGCTTAACCAGGGCTGGGTTAGTAAGTCTCCCCTAGCCCGGTAGTGGAGGACCTGGGAGTAGGCTAGCTGTGACGTAGATTGTGTGATCTCCCTGTTAGACGGATGAAGGGGCCGATACCCCTTCGAGTGTCGTACATCTCGGCCTGTAATCTACACTGTGGTTAATAAATAAGTGTGCCTCCAACTACGTCGTCCAAGTCTCCTGGAACCTACTACAACCGTGTAGTGTACACTCTACACGACATTCTCCGCCCCCCCCCCCCCCCCACCTGTTGTGCGGTTTATGGTGAAGAATCCCTGTGGGTCTCCGCTGACGATGTTGAACGCGAGGCCCCTGCTGCGGGCACCCACATTGTCCAGGTCCCAGGCGTCCACTTGCACCACCCGGACGCCCCCATCGGAGTTCTCCGCCACGGAGGCCTGGTACCACGGACGCGACGCCTGCGGGGGGTTGTCGTTCACGTCCTGGGGGGGGGGGAGGTGTAGTGTATATAGACCTTTCGATTTAAAGCTTCTTTCGTGACTGCAGGGATTCATCTTCTTGGTTCTTTCGGTAAAGTCATGTAGAAGGGAAGTAATTAAAGAATAAACATAAAACATAATAAAGTAATTATCAGATAATAATAAAATAATAAAAATAAGCATAATAAAATGATTCTCAGATAATTATTTTATTATGTTTTATTTCTATTATTTTATTATTATCTGAGAATTATTTTATTATGTTTTATTTTTATTATTTCCCTTAATTCTCAGATAATTATTTTATTATGTTTTATTTATTTTATTATTATCTGAGAATTATTTTAGTATGTTTAATTTTTAATATTTTATTATTTCCCTTCTACGTGACTTTACCGAAAGAACCAAGAAGATATATAGGCCTTTTTCCAGAAATGTATATTAAGAATTATTCTTCGATTTAAAGCTTTCGTGACTGCAGGGATTCATCTTCTTGGTTCTTTTGGTAAAGTCACGTAGAAGGGAAGTAATAAAATGATAAAAATTAAACATAAAATAATTCTCACGGTGAGATTTGAATTTGGAGACCTAACATAAACACACTAAGACAATCGGTAAATATTGAAGTGAGAATAATTGTATTTTCCCCATTGATAATATAACTCGAGACAATGAGGCTGAGCCTAATTATCATAACTGCACACATTAGCATAAGCACATGCATTTTCCCAATGCAATTACACTTCGTAATTAGCATAAATTACGTGTATAATTGCATAAATATTTTCGGATACTTATAGATTTTTTTTTTCCATTTAATATTATTTCGTATCAATTTTTCAAGACCTGACACATACAACAGGGGGCAGAACGACGCAACGTACGTGCGAGTTTCCGTACCTGCACCTCCACGTAGACGTGCAGCGTGGAGAAGCGAGGGACGACTCCGCGGTCCGTAGCGCGAACCGCCAGCCAGTAGCCGCTCACAGCCTCGCGATCCAGCGGCTGCGCCGTGACGATCATCCCTGTCGGCGCGGAACGACACGCACGGCACGAGATGGGCGCCGGCGCGAGCCGTCAGCCGGCGTCGCGAGCCGTGAGGATGTTGATGACGGGGCGGGGGAAGAGTAGTGGTGGTAGTAGGTGTGGTTTACCATTCTCAGGATGAATGCTGAAGACGCCCAGGCTGGAGTCGTCAATGAGGGAGTACCGCACCTCCCCGTCCAGCCCCTCGTCCTCGTCCGTGGCCGTGACGGCGATGACGACGGCCCCCACGGGGGCATCCTCCCGCGTGGCGGCGGCCATCGCGAACTCCGCGAACCGCGGGGCGTGGCCGTTCTCGTCCACGTCCGCCACCTCCACCGTCGCCCGGCAGGCGGCCGAGGGCGGCGGCCCCGCCGGGTCACCGTCGCGCGCGGCCACCTTCAGCTCGTAGCGGCGGCGCCTCTCGAAGTCGAGCGGCCGCGCCACGCGCAGGGCCCCGCTCGTCTCGTGCACCCAGAACGCGTCGCCCCCGTCGCCCCCCTCGCCCGGCGGCAGCGAGTAGCGCACCTCCCCGGCCGGCCCCAGGTCGGGATCGCGAGCGTCCAGCCAGCCGAGGACGGCCCCCACGGGGACGTCCTCGGGCACGCGGAGACGGAGGGGGCCCGGCGGGCAAGCAGGCGCGTGGTCGTCGACGTCCCCCACCGTCACGGTCACCGCGGCGACAGAAGAGAGGCGGCTCTTGGGCGCCAGGTCCGACGCCTCCACCAGCAGCGCGTGGCCGGCCTGCCGCTCGCGGTCCAGCGGCGCCGCCACCAGCAGGGCGCCCGTCTTGGCGTCGACGCGGAAGAGGTCGGTGCCGGACAGCAGGCGGTAGCGCACTGCGCCCGCGGCGCCCTCGTCGCGGTCGGCGGCCTCCAGCCGGAGCACCTCGTGGCCTGGCCGCGCGCTCTCCGGCACCCGGGCCGCGTAGACGCTCCGCGAGAACTCCGGCGGGTTGTCGTTGACGTCCAAGACGGTGACGCGGAGGGTGGCGCTGGCCGAGCGCCGCGGCGTGCCCAGGTCGCGGACGACGACGTTCCCGAGGTAGGACGCGGCGGCCTCGCGGTCCAGCGGGAGCAGGACCCTCACGACGCCCGTCTCCGCGTCGACGGCGAAGCCGCTCGCCCCGTCGTGGTCCATCAGTGTGTACAGCAGCGTACCCTCGAAGCCGTCGTCGGGATCCGTGGCCTCCATTCGGGCGACCTCAGCCCCGACGGGCAGGTCCTCGCGGACTTCGACGGTGACTGCCGGGGCGGCGAACGCCGGCGCGTGCCGATTGACGGCGCTTGCGGCGACGGGGCGGTTTCTCCGTTGGTTTGCCCGGTGGATCCTCTCGGCAATCTTGCGGGCGATCCCTGTCTCGGCGCATCGCCACGACGGCGCACGTCCGGGAGCGGCGTCCACGACCGAGACGTTCAGGTACGCCGTCTCCGCCAAGAGCTCCCCGTCGGTGGCTGTGAGGCCCAGACGGAAGGCCCCCGCCGGCCCGACGGCGACGTCGGCGAGGGAGCGTGCCAGCGTCACGACGCCGAGGGCGCCGTTCATCGAGAAGAAGCCGCCCTCGTTCCCGGTCGCGATGCCGTAGAACGTTGGCCGGAGCTCGTCGGCATCGATGGCCGACGCGGTGAAAATCTTCTGGCCTGGCCGGAGGTTCCGGGGGATCTCACCGACGCAGTCCACAGACTCGAAGACGGGCGCGTTGTCGTTCACGTTGGCGACGTGGACCGTCACGGTCACCTCGGCCTCCCGGCGGAACGGAGTCCCCCAGTCCGAGGCTCGCACGCGCAGCCAGTAGACCCCCGCCGTCTCCTCGTGGTCCAGCGGCCCCGTCGTCACGACGATGCCCGTGCGGGGGTCAACGGCGAAGGGGCCGGGCTCGGTGTCCGCTAGGCCGTACGTCACGCGGCCGTTGTCGCCCTCGTCCTCGTCAGCGGCGTGCACGATGATTACGAAGGCGCCCGCCGGGACGTCTTCGCTCAAAGAGGCGGAGTAGTTGTGCCGCTCGAACGCCGGGGCGTGGTCGTTGTAGTCCACGACGTCAATCGCGACCCTGGCGACGCGCGAGCCGGCGTCGGTCCCGACGTCGAACTCGAAACGGCGTCTGTCGACCGCCGTCAGGTGCTTACGGACGGAGACGACCCGGTGGCGGGGTTCACGGCGAAGAAGTCGCCGTCGGCGCCGCCTCGGACGACGTATCGGCAGCTCCGCGCGCCGCAAGAGGCTCTGACCGCGAGCACGACGGCGCGGGGCGGAGACCGCCGCTCGACGGCGCCCGCGTAGACGCGCCGCTCGAACACGCCGGCGGCGCCGCCCCCCCGGACCGTAACCGTGACGGGCTGCGAGTACCTGGGCGGCCTCCCCCCGTCGCGAGCCTGCACGGTGAGGTTCACCCCAAAGGGGAAGTCCGTCCAGTCCAGCCGTCCCGAGAGCCTCACCGCGTAGGCCGAGGCAGGGCCGGCGCCGTCCGTCGGGGCGACAGAGAACGCCTGGAGGGGATTGCCGGCGACGATCTCCACCGCGCGGATCTCCCCCTCGGGGCCGGCGTCGTGGTCCTCCGCCGCCAGCTCTGCGTACGCGGCGGCGGCGTGGTTGGCGATCGATGCCCGCGGCTCGCGGCTCGCGACGACCGCGACACGCGGGGCGTGGGCGTTGGCCCGGCTCACGTTCACCGCGACGCGTGCCGAGCTGTTCAGCCCACCGCTGTCGACGGCCAGCACCGTCAGCTCGTGCAGTGCCACGTCGCCGGGCTCCACCAGGCTCCTGGCGATCATCACCGCGCCGCTCGTCGGGTGCACGGCGACCACGTCCGAGCGCTGCGCCAGCGAGTAACGGAAGCGCCTGTTGGGGCCTTCGTCGGCGTCCGTGGCGGCGACGCGGAGGACGACGGTGCCCGCCGGGGCGTCGTCGGCAATGCTCGCGGCGTACGACGCCGCCGAAAACAGCGGTCTCTGGTCGTTGCGGTCCATCACCTGGACGAAGACGGTGGCAAACGCCGAAGCGTGGCCGTTCTTGGTAAAGGCCTTCACCCGCAGCGTGTAGGCGCCGCGCCGCTCGCGGTCCAACGGCACGTTCCCGGCGCGGTATGCGCAGGAAGCGAAAGTCGCCCCACGACAAGTCCCTCCGCCTTAAACGCGGCCGCCTCGTCCCGGAACACGATGGCGTACCGGGCCCCGGAGGCCCGAGCGGTGGACGTAGATCCCCATCTTGTCATGGCTCTCCACGCACGTGCGGGCGCCGAGTTCTCATAGATGGAGGCGTTGTAGGATAGGCTGGTGTGAAGCGCAAGGGAGGCTTCGGCCGGGACCCGTCGCCCGGCGCGGCATCTGCTGCACGTTGGCAGCAGCAGCAGGAGCAGCAGCGGGGGAGGAGCACCCGAGACCATCGTGTCGGGCGTCAGGCTCCGCGCCGAAGAGCCTGACGACCTACACGGAGCCACGGTCGGAGCGGTGGGCGCCGCCAAAGTCCGAGTTCATTCGGCGCTCACAATGGGGGGTCGGTCCTCCTCCTCTAACGTGTCAGATCAAGACCAACTACAAACAAAGGCAAGGCTCATTCCTAACAGCGTGCTTTCAGCCGCACCGAACCTCACAACATAATATTCAGGGCCTCCCTACCTTGGCTCCTCCCACCCTCAACCAGTATATATACAAAATACTGTTTTCTTCACCGCATCAAAGGGACGATGGACGGGGGCCATGTACCGTCAAACTTGGGTGAGAACCTCCTTCCCTCAGCCAGGGCATTGAAAATGGGTCGGTGGATGGGTATCTCCAGCATGACAATGACCAAAAAAACTACGGCCAAGGCAACAAGGAGTGGCTCAAGAAGAAGCACATTAAGGTCCTGGAGTTGGCTAGCCAGTCTCCAGATCTTAATCCCATAAAAAATCTGTGGAGGGAGCTGAAGGTTCGAGTTGCCAAACGTCAGCCTCGAAACCTAATGATTGGAGAAGATCTACAAAGAGGAGTGGGACAAAATCCCTCCTGAGATGTGTGCAAACCTGGTGGCCAACTACAAGAAACGTCTGACCTCTGTGATTGCCAACAAGGGTTTTGCCACAAGTACTACACTGTAAAAACCGAGACTAAGGTTAATAAGGTTTAGTAATCATACTAAGAGTAGCCTATACATAAAAATAAAGACTATATGCAGTTTGTAATCACATTGAACTGAATTCAACACATTTCGTATTATTTATATTATTGTCTTTTAGCTCAGTTTTTGTTCGCAATCACATCAGCCATCAATAACTGAGTAGAATTTTATTGTATTTTATACTAATCGGGAGGTTTTTGAATTTAATAACGTTACACTTCCGCCCCAACTCAAGGCGTTTTTTCACGCCACGTGCATGTCAACCATCTTCTTCCACAGACACGTTTCAGGGACCGCCGTTCTCCCAAAGGTAAGACATGTTTAATTATTTTAACGAACAATTTTTTAACAAACTTGTGGTAGCAGTTGAACATTGTTTTACGTTACTGCAAGTTACCA
>NW_026891045.1:0-23362 GCF_015708825.2 Lethenteron reissneri
CCTCCCACCACTCCCTTCCACCCTTCCCTCCCTTCCTCCCTCCCCCCTCCCTCCCACCCCTCTCTACCTCCTCCCCTCCCTCCCTTCCACCCCTCCCTCCCCTCCCCCCTCACCCACTGCTCGTCCTCCTGATCCCCTCCCCCTCCCGAACTGATGATTTGGGGTCCATCTCAGCGTAGTGATCGCAGTCGATCAAACCACTCAGCCCCCCTCCTCCCCTCTCCCTGCCCCCCCTGCGACCCCTCCCTCCCCCTCTCTCCTCCTCTCCACCCTCCCCCGCTCTTCCCCGCCCTCCCTCCACCATCCCCCTCCCCCCGCCCCACCCACCCCTCCCCCCGCCCTCCCCCCCCTCTCCACTCCTCCCCCGCCCTCCCTCCCCCTCCCCCGCCGTGCCCCCCCCCCCCGCCGGGTTCAAGGGAGCGTTGGCCCCCCTCTCGAGCTCCCGCCACTCCCGCCGCTCCCGCCGCCTCCCGAGGGAGCGGTGCAACGCGAAATACTCGCGCTCCCACGCCTCCCTGGCCTCCCGCGCCTGCTCCCTCTGCCTCTCCCTCCTGGACTCCCTCTCCCTCCGACTCCCAGTCGCCTCCGCTGAGACGCCCGCCCTGTCTGTCCGGCTGCTGCCGCTGCTGCTGCTGCTGCTGCCGCTGCTGCTGCTGCTGTGGCTGCTGCTGCTGCTGCTGTCGCTGCTGCTGCTGCGGCGGCGCTGCTGCTGCTGCGGGTGCTGCTGCTGCTCCTGCCCCCTGAGCCCGGCCCAGATGTCCGAGATTCTCCTCTGCATGGCCGGCGTCGCCGGTGGGATTCTCGCTCGGTCCTCCTGTGACGTCACAGCAAGCGCCACAGTCGTCGTCACCTCTGTGTGGGTCTCTGTGAGTCTCTATGAGTGTGGGTCTCTGTGGGTCTCTGTGGGTCTCTGTGAGTCTCTATGAGTGTGGGTCTCTGTGGGTCTCTGTGGGTCTCTGTGAGTGTGGGTCTCTGTGGGTCTCTGTGAGTCTCTATGAGTGTGGGTCTCTGTGGGTCTCTGTGGGTCTCTGTGAGTGTGGGTCTCTGTGGGTCTCTGTGAGTCTCTATGAGTGTGGGTCTCTGTGGGTCTCTGTGAGTCTCTGTGAGTGTGGGTCTCTGTGGGTCTCTGTGAGTCTCTATGAGTGTGGGTCTCTGTGGGTCTCTGTGAGTCTCTGTGAGTGTGGGTCTCTGTGGGTCTCTGTGGGTCTCTATGAGTGTGGGTCTCTGTGGGTCTCTGTGCGTCTCTGTGGGTCTCTGTGGGTCTCTGTGAGTCTCTGTGAGTCTGGGTCCTGTGGGTCTCTGTGAGTCTCTATGAGTGTGGGTCTCTGTGGGTCTCTGTGAGTCTCTGTGAGTGTGGGTCTCTGTGGGTCTCTGTGGGTCTCTATGAGTGTGGGTCTCTGTGGGTCTCTGTGAGTCTCTATGAGTATGGGTCTCTGTGGGTCTCTGTGGGTCTCTGTGGGTCTCTGTGGGTCTCTGTGGGTCTGTGGGTGTGGGTCTCTGTGGGTCTCTGTGAGTCTCTATGAGTGTGGGTCTCTGTGGGTCTCTGTGGGTCTCTGTGGGTGTGGGTCTCTGTGGGTCTCTGTGGGTCTCTATGAGTGTGGGTCTCTGTGGGTCTCTGTGGGTCTCTGAGTGTGGGTCTCTGTGAGTGTGGGTCTCTGTGGGTCTCTGGGTCTCTGTGGGTCTCTATGAGTCTGGGTCTCTGTGGGTCTCTGTGAGTGTGGGTCTCTATGAGTGTGGGTCTCTGTGGGTCTCTGTGAGTGTGGTCTCTGTGAGTGTGGGTCTCTGTGGGTGTGGGTCTGTGGGTCTCTGTGAGTGTGTGTCTCTGTGAGTGTGGGTCTCTATGAGTATGAGTCTCTGTGGGTCTCCATGAATATAGGTCTCTGTGGGTCTCTATGAGTATGGGTCTCTATGAGTATGGGTCTCTGTGTGTCTTTGTGGGTCTCTATGAGTGTGGGTATCTGTGGGTCTCTATGAGTATGGGTCTCTGTGGGTCTCTATGAGTATGGGTCTCTATGAGTATGGGTCTCTGTGTGTCTTTGTGGGTCTCTATGAGTGTGGGTCTCTGTGGATCTCTATGAGTATGGATCTCTGTGGGTCTCTATGAGTATGGATCTCTGTGGGTCTCTATGAGTGTGGGTCTCTATGAGTGTGGGTATCTGTGGATCTCTATGAGTATGGATCTCTGTGGGTCTCTATGAGTGTGGGTCTCTATGAGTATGGGTCTCTGTGTGTCTCTATGAGTGTGGGTCTCTATGAGTATGGATCTCTGTGGGTCTCTATGAGTGTGGGTATCTGTGGGTCTCTATGAGTATGGGTCTCTGTGTGTCTGTATGAGTGTGGGTCTCTATGAGTATGGGTCTCTGTGACCTATCTCTCTCCCCACTGCTACCGTTATCGTATTCTCTTACTCCTGCTCTCCGCTATTCCGGGCACCATCACTCCAGCTCCCCATCGCTCCAGCTTCCACCAAGACTCCGTCTCTCTGTTACGCTATACAGTGATACCTCGGTTCACGAACTTAATTCGTGAACTGACTCTGGTCGCGAACCGAATTGGTCGTGAACCGAGGCACATTTTCCCACAGGGTTCAATGTAAATCCGGTTAATCCGTTCTGACCTTTTTATTTGGTTTTTGAAGCACAAAAATATTAAACAAATTACAATACACATTAGTACTGTACAGTATAGTAATGTATAAGAGAGAACACTAACCTTGCTTGAGATGACTTCAGTAAGCACTCAAACGGGTGAACTGTACATTACAGTAAGTACAGTATTGTACAGTACAGTAGTACAGTACTGTATGTGCTAAAAAGCACACCAAAAAGCAAAAAGTCACTGAAAGTGTCTTCACAGTACTCACAGTACTTCTTTCTGTGTCTCTTCTTCTCTCCACGATCTTCCTACAGGAAGTCACGACCACGTGACAGCCTGGAAATAGCATTAAAATGGCCGCGGCTCCTGTTCGTGAACTGGAGCATATTTTATGAACTTTTCTGTTCGTAAACCGAGTTGTTCGTGAACAGAAGCGTTCGTGAACCGAGGTATCACTGTATTTTTAGATCCACCCAATCAGTCCCTATTCATTATCTCACCCCCCGATTACCCATCACCCCCCAGGCCCCAACCCCACGTGACTTTGTTATTGCCGCCTGGGCGACGCCACTCGTTAAGCAATCACCTCTCGGCCAATCACCGGCCTGTGTCCCCGGTTGCCCATAACAGCTGTCACGTCACTTAACGGGTCTCCTCTCAGCAACAACAACATCGTCCTCAAATACCCCTACTGTACACTTGCTTGTCTGCCTAGCAACAGACCCACAGAGCGCGTGGCGCGTGTATTTCAGGTCCTACATCTCTATAAAAATTGTGTGTGTATATATAACAGTACTGTTTGTGTGTATAAACTGTATATTACATATCTCTCTATGTGCGTGTCTCTCTCTGTCTCTCTCTGTCTCTCTGTGTCTCTCTCTGTGTCTCTCTGTCTCTCTCTGTCTCTCTGTGTCTCTCTGTGTGTGTCTCTCTCTCTGTGTATCTCTGTGTCTCTCTCTCTGTCTCTCTGTGTATGTCTCTCTGTGTCTCTCTGTCTCTCCGTGTCATCTCTGTGTGCTTGTCTCTCTGTGTCTGTGTCTCCTGTCTCTCTCTGCTCTCTGTGTTTCTCTGTGTGTCTCTCTCTCTCTGTCTCTCTCTGTGTCTGTGTCTCTCTCTGTGTGTGTTTCTCTCTGTGTCTCTCTCTCTCTCTCTGTGTCTGTCTCTCTCTGTGTCTCTCTGTGTCTCTCTGTGTGTCTGTCTCTCTGTGTGTCTGTCTCTCTCTGTCTCTCTGTGTCTCTCTCTGTACTTGCTCCGGCAGTACATATACTAAAATTGGAACGATACAGAGAAGATTAGCATGGCCCCTGCGCAAGGATGACACGCAAATTCTGTCTCTCTGTCTCTCTCGCGTCTCTCTGTCTCTCTGTGTGTCTCTCTCTGTGTCTCTCTGTGTGTCTCTCTCTCTGTGTCTCTCTGTGTCTGTCTCTCTGTGTCTCTCTGTGCCTGTCTCTGTGGGTGTGTGTCTCTCTGTGTGTGTCTCTCTGTCTCTCTGTGTGTGTCTCTCTCCGTGTCTCTCTCCGTGTCTCTCTCCGTGTCTCTCACTCGGAGGCGACGACGAGAAGAACGGTGACGACGACCACGAGGTGGTGACGACGACGACGACGGCGGCTTGTGATCAGCACGAGGGGGATCATCCCACTGACAGCCACGAGTCACGAGGTCTCCCACGTGGGGGAGGGGCGGGGCTCCTGGCCTCAGGCCACACCCTCTTTCTAGAAGACACGCCCTCTTTCTAGAAGACACGCCCTCTTTCTAGAAGACACGCCATCTTTCTAGAAGCCACTCCCTCTTTCTAGAAGACACGCCCTCTTTCTAGAAGACACGCCCTCTTTCTAGAAGCCACTCCTCTTTCTAGAAGACATGCCCTCTTTCTAGGAGACACGCCATCTTTCTAGAAGCCACTCCCTCTTTCTAGAAGACACGCCCTCTTTCTAGAAGCCACTCCCTCTTTCTAGAAGACACGCCCTCTTTCTAGAAGACACGCCCTCTTTCTAGAAGCCACGCCCTCTTTCTAGAAGACACGCCCACTTTCTAGAAGACACGCCCTCTTTCTAGAAGACACGCCCTCTTTCTATAAGACACGCCCTCTTTCTAGAAGCCACTCCCTCTTTCTAGAAGACACGCCCTCTTTCTAGAAGACAGCCCTCTTTCTAGAACCACTCCCTCTTCTAGAAGACACGCCCTCTTTCTAGAAGACATACCCTCTTTCTAGAAGCCACTCCCTCTTTCTAGAAGACACGCCCTCTTCTAGAAGCCACGCCATCTTTCTAGAAGCCACCTCCCTCTTTCTCGAAGACAACACCCTCTTTCTAGAAGACACGCCCTCTTTCTAGAAGACACGCCCTTCTTTCTAGAAGACACGCCCTCCTTTCTAGAAGACACGCCCTCTTTCTAGAAGACACGCCCTCTTTCTATAAGACACGCCCTCTTTCTAGAAGACACCGCCCTCTTCTAGAAGCCCCTCCCTCTTTCTAGAAGCCACGCCCTCTTTCTAGAAGACACGCCCTCTTTCTAGAAGACACGCCCTCTTTCTAGAAGCCACTCCCTCTTTCTAGAAGACACGCCTCTTTCTAGAAGCCACGCCATCTTTCTAGAAGCCACTCCCTCTTTCTAGAAGACACGCCCTCTTCTAGAAGACACGCCCTCTTTCTAGAAGCCACGCCCTCTTTCTAGAAGACACGCCCTCTTTCTAGAAGACACGACCTCTTCTAAGACACGCCCTCTTTCTAGAAGACACGCCCTCTTTCTAGAAGACACGCCCTCTTTCTAGAAGACACGCCCTCTTTCTAGAGAGACCCGCCCTCTTTCTATAAGACACGCCCTCTTTCTAGAAGACACGCCCTCTTTCTAGAAGCCCCTCCCTCTTTCTTCTAGAAGCCACGCCCTCTTTCTAGAACCCTCTTTCTAGAAGACACGCCCTCTTTCTGGAAGACACGCCCTCTTTATAGAAGACACGCCCTCTTTCTAGAAGCCACGCCCTCTTTCTAGAAGCCACGCCCTCTTTCTAGAAGACACGCCCTCTTTCTAGAAGACACGCCCTCTTTATAGAAGACACGCTCTCTTTCTAGAAGCCACGCCCTCTTTCTAGAAGACACGCCCTCCTTTCTAGAAGACACGCCCTTTTTTAGGAAGCCACGCCCTCTTCTAGAAGACACGCCCTCTTTCTAGAAGACACGCCCTCTTTCTAGAAGACACGCCCTCTTTTCTAGAAGGACACGCCCTCTTTCTAGAGCCCCTCCCTCTTCTAGAAGCCACGCCATCTTTCTAGAAGCCCCTCCCTCTTTCTAGAAGCCACGCCCTCTTTCTAGAAGACACGCCCTCTTTCTAGAAGACACGCCCTCTTTCTAGAAGACACGCCCTCTTTCTAGAAGACACGCCCTCTTTCTAGAAGCCCCTCCCTCTTTCTAGAAGCCACGCCATCTTTCTAGAAGACACGCCCTCTTTATAGAAGACACGCCCTCTTTCTAGAAGACACGCCCTCTTTCTATAAGACACGACCCTCTTTCTAGAAGACACGCCCTCTTTCTGGAAGACACGCCCATCTTATAGAAGACACGCCCTCTTTCTAGAAGCCAACGCCCTATTTCTAGAAGACACGCCCTCTTTCTAGAAGACACGCCCTCTTTATAGAAGACACACCCTCTTTCTAGAAGACACGCCCTCTTTCTATAAGACACGCCCTCTTTCTAGAAGCCACGCCCTCTTTCTAGAAGACACACCCTCTTTCTAGAAGCCACTCCCTCTTTCTAGAAGCCCCTCCCTCTTTCTAGAAGACACGCCCTCTTTCTAGAAGCCACGCCCTCTTTCTAGAAGACAACGCCCCTCTTTATAGAAGCCCCTCCCTCTTTCTAGAAGCCCCTCCCTCTTTCTAGAAGCCCCTCCCTCTTTCTAGAAGACACGCCCTCTTTCTAGAAGCCCCTCCCTCTTCTAGAAGGACACGCCCTCTTTCTAGAAGCCACTCCCTCTTTCTAGAAGGACACGCCCTCTTTCTAGAAGCCACGCCCTCTTTCTAGAAGACACACCCTCTTTCTAGAAGCCACGCCTCCTTCTACGAGACACGCCCTCTTCTAGAAGACACGCACCTCTTTCTAGAAGACACGCCCTCTTTCTAGAAGACACGCCCTCTTCTAGAAGACACGCCCTCTTTTCTATAAGACACGCACTCTTTCTATGAAGACACGCCCTCTTTCTAGAAGACCACGGCCCTCTTTCTAGAGACACGCCCTCTTTCTAGAAGACACGCCCTCTTTCTAGAAGCCACGCCCTCTTCTAGAAGACACGCCCCTCTTTCTAGAAGACACGCCCTCTTTTCTAGAAGACACTCCCTCTTCTATAAGACACGCCCTCTTTCTAGAAGACACGCCCTCTTTCTAGAAGACACGCCCTCTTTCTAGAAGACACGCCCTCTTTCTATAAGACACGCCCTCTTTCTAGAAGACACGCCCTCTTTCTAGAAGACACGCCCTCTTTCTAGAAGACACGCCCTCTTTCTAGAAGACACGCCCTCTTTCTAGAAGACACGCCCTCTTTCTAGAAGCCACGCCCTCTTTCTAGAAGACACGCCCTCTTTCTATAAGACACGCCCTCTTTCTAGAAGACACGCCCTCTTTCTATAAGACACGCCCTCTTTCTAGAAGACACGCCCTCTTTCTAGAAGACACGCCCTCTTTCTAGAAGACTCGCCCTCTTTCTAGAAGCTCCTCCCTCTTTCTAGAAGACACGCCCTCTTTCTAGAAGGCCACGCCCTCTTTCTAGAAGACACGCCCTCTTTCTATACAGACACGCCCTCTTTCTAGAAGGACACGCCCTCTTTCTTATAAGACACGCCCTCTTTCTAGAAGACACGCCCTCTTTCTAGAAGGACACGCCCTCTTTCTAGAAGACTCGCCCTCTTCTAGAAGCTCCTCCCTCTTTCTAGAAGACACGAACGCCCTTCCCGATGGGGCTATGATAATGTTTATGGTTGTGTTATTTCTTAGGAAAGTCACAACACAGGCAGTCCTCTACTTACGACGGAGATGCGTTACGACGACCCGTCGTAAGCCGAAAATACGTAAGTCGAAGATGGCCTCTAGCCTACCCAGGAGTCTTAAAGGACGGTGATAATTTAGCAAAACAAAGCAATTTACAGTAGCGTACTGTATAAACTATATACTGTGTGTACTTATTAATTGCAATACTGTATTGCACAGTGAAATGTAAAGTAAAAAACAAGGAAAAGTCTTAGCCTACCTATATGAACTGCAATTTAATAGAAAGTTTTAGCAGGAAACAAATCCTATCTGCTACAGAAACTTTTAACATGCATTGAACGTATCGTATCATGGTAACCCTAAAATTAAATCGCTAAAGCTACGTATCATAGTGTAGTGTATAGTGTAATGCATAGTGTAGTGTATAGTGTAGTGTATAATGTAGTGTATAGTGTAGTGTATAGTGTGTATAGTGTAATGTATAATGAAGTGTATAGTGTAGTGTAATAATGTAGTGTATAGTAGTGTAATAGTGTAGTGTATAGTGTAGTGCATTGTGTAGTGTATAGTGTAGTGTATAGTGTCGTGTATAGTGTAGTGTATAGTGTAATGTATAATGAAGTGTATAGTGTAGTGTAATAATGTAGTGTATAGTGTAGTGTAATAGTGTAGTGTATAGTATGTTATGTGGTGCATTGTGTAGTGTTAGTGTAGTGTGTAGTGTAGTGTATAGTGTAGTGTATAGTGTAGTGTATAGTGTAGTGCATTGTGTAGTGTATAGTGTAGTGTATAGTGTAGTGTAATAGTGTAGTGTATAGTAGTGTATAGTGTAGTGCATTGTAGTGTATAGTGTAGTGTAGTAGTGTAGTGTGTAGTGTAGTGTATGTAGTGTAGTGTATAGTAGTGTATAGTGCATTGTGTAGTGTATAGTGTAGTGCATTGTGTAGTGTATAGTGTAGTGTATACATGCATTGAACGTATCGTAACGTATCATATTGTCCTGTACTCACCAAGATTCTGTCCGTCGTCTGCACACGGTGAACGATGTTAGGTTGTTGATGGCAATTTTGTCGAATCGCCATCGTAAGATCGAAATGTCGTAAGTCTGACCCCATCGTAACTCGGGGTCTACCTGTACATGTATCCATGTCGTTGGGGTTTTATTTTCGCCGTACGTAGCCAACCGTCATCATTATTATCAGAGGCGCGAGATGAGTCTTAAGGTTACGGGGGGGGGGGGGGGGGGGGCTTCATATTTTCCGAGGGTTCTGTGTTGGGAAGTTTGGATAATGAAGTTGTAAAATAGAATACGGCACAAGTGCAGACAAATAATATGCTTCGTTCACATGTATGTGATTTGTATTGGAACAGAAGCCACTGGCAAGTCACGGCAATACGAGGAACACAGCAGAGGGCAGTGCAGCCAAACACATTGTAATGTGCTCCAGACGCAGTAGTAGCACTAGTGTAGAGGTATTACGTAGAGGGGGTGTAGCGAGCCGTTACGTTGGGGTGTCTACATCAACGTCCGTGCGTGGGGTGTCTACATCAACGTCCGCATACAGCCCCGCCCCTCGGGCGGGGGGGGGGCAGTTGGGTATATAAGGCGGTGCACGAGAGAGCTTGGGGAGTCGTTGGAGCAGAAGAGCCGGTGAAGAGTGAAGAGCAGCGAGCTCACCAGTCAATCACTCACTCAGTCGCTCAGTCAATCAGTAGCTCACCACTCACTCACTTACTCAGTCACTCACTCACTCAGTCACTCACTCAGTCACTCACTCACTCAGTTGCTCACCACTCACTCACTTACTCAGTCACTCACTCAGTCACTCACTCAGTCACTCACTCAGTCGCTCAGTCACTCAGTTGCTCACTCACTCACTCAGTCTCTCAGTCACTCAGTCGCTCAGTCACTCAGTCACTCACTCAGTCGCTCAGTCACTCAGTTGCTCACCACTCACTCGCTCAGTCGCTCAGTCACTCAGTCACTCACTCAGTCGCTCAGTCACTCAGTTGCTCACCACTCACTCACTTACTCAGTCACTCACTCAGTCACTCACTCAGTCAGTCACTCACTCAGTCGCTCACCACTCACTCACTTACTCAGTCACTCACCACTCACTCACTCACTCAGTCACTCACTCAGTCGCTCAGTCACTCAGTCACTCACTCACTCAGTCGCTCACCACTCACTCACTTACTCACCACTCACTCACCATACAGGTTACTCACCACTCACGCACTCACCCACCCACTCAGCCACCCACTCACCTACTCACTCACCTACTCACTCACCTACTCACCTACACACTCACCCACTCACTCACCTACACACTCACCCACTCACCTACACACTCACCCCACTCACCTACACACTCACCCACTCACTCACCTACACACTCACCCACTCACCTACACACTCACCCACTCACTCACTAACTCACCCACTCACCCACTCACTCACTCACTAACTCACCCACTCACTCACCCACTCACTCACCTACTAAGAGTACCAGCTAGCTAGCCTAGCCCTGGACTACCACCCTGACTCGCTGCTCTTGTAAGAGCCGGGCAGGGCAAGCCAGGGGCGACCTCAGAGCAGCAGCGAGGTCTTCTGTGTCCTTGTGAGGGCCAGACTCGTGTGGCTGAGGGTTGGACCTGAGCCGAAGCTGGGCCAGGTGAGTTAGCCTCCTCCACTAGGATGGTCTGGGTTAGAGCGGTGTAGTAGGAGCTGACGGGGGAAACGTTAGCTGAGGGACACTGGCTCGGATAGAACGGGTGAAGGGGCTGATACCTCTTCTTCGAGTGTTAGAGTCGTTACTCTGCTGTGTTGGATTTAATTGTAATTAATGCGTGTTGTCAACGTCTCCTGCGCTACTTACGCCATTACACTTGTATGCGTCTATGCTCCCACCCGCACTGACCAGCTTGCTGAGCTGTGGTCAAATCACCGTGACAACCCACACGACGAGTTGTGTGGGGGGGGGGGGCAGGGGGCTCAGCCAGCAGTGGATTGATAGAAAGGTCCACCACGCTTGGTTGTTCAACATGGAAAGTCGTGCTGCAGTGAGGCGCAACCAGCGAGATGATAATTGGTTTTTTACCCTTTTATCTGGCAACAAACTGACACCTTGAGGGTATTCATTATCAGAGTTATGTTTTTTGTTTGCATTATGACTGCAGGCATTGTGGTCTATGCAAACATGACTCCTCGTAAAAACGGTGTCAGTTTTGTTGCCAGATAAAAGGGTAACAAAACAATTATCATATTTTTTTTTTACTGGCAAATGAGGTACCAATGGTGTAAACCAGCGAGATGTTAACTGCCTTTCCAGGTATACAGGGTACCTGTATACCTGGACTTTGCGTGCCTCTCTCTCTCCCCGTGGTCGTATGGATTTTTTCTCCGGCTCCTCCGGGTTTGTCCCCTCCACGTGTAAGAATCGACATCAACGCGCGTTCAGTGTCGGTCTTCTGCTCTAAATGTCCACGCGATGAGCAACTCCGTTGAGCATTATTTGTGGGCAGTTTGCTTCTGAGAAAGAGCGAAATAGCCCAGTTGGTCTCACCTCATCATATAAGAAGATGAATCCCTGCAGTCACGAAAGTTTTAAATCGAAATTGCAAATTTCGTTACTGCAGCTCCATGCTATTAACATTCCTTCCCTTTATTAATGCTAACCCTACTCCCTCCCTTTGATGCTGCAAATCCTGTATAATATACGGGCATAATATGACTTTGAAACCCCCCGCCCACCTCCTACGCATTCCACAAGTAGTGACTAATCCCATATCTGCATTCCCCAAACATATGCTAAATTCCTCTTGATATGCAAATGTCTTTGTCAAGGCGCTCTTCCCCCTCCAACCCAGCATAAATATACGCTCCAAGCCTGGTGGTGTTTCATTCAGACGCTGTCTTTTCGACAGACCTGTTTTTCACCTGAGGACGGCTGCTTGCGTTATGGCCGAAACGTCGTGAGAATTATTTTAATGTTTTATATTTATTATTTTATTATTTCCCTTCTACGTGACTTTACCGAAAGAATCAAGAAGAAGACTGTAAAGCAGTCTCATTAAACCTTCACGTGTAAACATCAAGGAAGTTTGAAGCAAGCGGTCATCTGGTTTGCAACGGTGTTTTGTTATTTTTCCTCTTTGGGGAGTAAGCATTGCTGAATACTTTCACGTCACTACATTCACAATTGCACGCAGGGTATCTAACACACTATAGCTCGGAGCTAATGGGTTGAATTGAAATCGTTTTTTGTTGAAAATTAAAATGCTTGTTTTCTCATATGCAATGTTTAAATTATGAAGGAGATCACACTTATCATTGAGAAACCAGGAGAGCAGTGGAGGAATTACGGGCACATGAAAAGATGTTACAGCCAATTGGCATTCTTACATGAACAAAAGATGTTCCCGCTGGAAATTGCATCGGGGTCGGGATCGAACCCGCAACCTCATGCGTATCAGGCGCGGTAGTCAACGTCTAGCCACCGTGACACAGATGGGTAAGTTGCGTGGAACTTGCTTTAGCGGTGCTCACAACAATTGGAAAAGCACCGGGCGGATAAAACGGTGGAATAACTAAACGTGGCGATGTTTACGGGAAAGGTGGTTCTGCAGAGAGGATGGAGATAGCGTTGCGAATGACGTATCTAGTTTAAAAATCGCGCTTTACGCTCTTGACGCCCTAAAAACTTTGAAGCATGAAGAATTCTTATTTGAAATCGGCGTTCCCCCCCCCTTTCAACTCATCAATAAATCAAATCAATGAAAGTGATGTCACCGTCTCATCTACCAGCGGTGGGCGTCGATAGACGATGCGACTGTTTTATTTCTTGAAACACGACACAACAATTTACGGAACAGTAAATATATTTTTTTTATTAGAAAACTAATTTGTCACCTCGAGCTGCGTAGCGGGGCGACGCCCCAACTCCCCCGTAGTGGGGACCAACCGCGACTTGCAGGCAGCGGCGGTGGCACCGAGGAGCTGGTTATAAAAAGAGCCTCTACTCGGCGCACAACTCAGACGCGTGGAGACGTGGGAACAGCAGCAGCAGCAGCAGCGGTAACAGCATCATCCAGCAGCAGCGGAGAGAGCAGCTGACCAGGGACCGTGTAAGTCGTCGGCCCTGCCTCCACTAGTAGGCCGTAAGGTGAACAAGGAAAAAGTGGCTAGAAAATGATTTTCGTTCCCACACCTGGGAACTACTTTTTAAATGATTTTTTCAAAGACAAAACCATTTTCGACTTTATGTTAAAAGTTCTCCACAAAATACCCTGCAGTTTTTTTTCAAAATCCATAAATGTATATAATTGTGAATTGGAAAAAACGAAAATCTTATGCTGCTGGTTTTGTTTGTAACTTTATTTATATACATTTTAGCAACACCAAATATCTCTCAAACTGACACTTATATATGTACCTAAACACTTGAGACAGGTTTTGGTGCATTATATACTCAAGTGTGAATGTAGACCATGAAATATGGCAAATTTGTAGAAAATATGCTTCAACTTCACGGATTGGCACTAAGCAAAATTAAACATAAACATTTTAAATTTAGCAAAACTGTGATGTTTTGTACATCAAAATTTTCAGTAGGTACTGTGTAATCACAGAAAGATACAAATATAAGCACACTTTGGCCCAAGTTGGCTGAAATGACTCGAAATGCTACACTGTCCCCTTGTTTTGGAATGCTGCCAAAAAAAATTACAATTCTACCACAGATTCTTTACAGCTCAAAATCACCTTAAATTATAAGACAGCGCATATTTACTCATCGGTATCATCCCTATCACTATCAGAGCCATCATCCCATGTAGGTCTTCTGTTTCCTGTGAAACATTTGCACAATTTTGGCACCGACATAAATCAGTACAAGACAGTCTTGCAGACATACAGGAACATCTTCCAGACTCACATTTGCTATGCTTGCAACTGCAGTGGACCGCCTGCAACACACTTTCAGGGGCAGGATTTCTAGTCATCCAGGTCACTGTTAACTCACCATCCTCGAGGTGCCATCCATTGCCGACGGGTGAAGGGGCACACATTATACCTTTCAGAAAATGTCTCATTATGGCTGCTTGGTAGTTTGCCCTTTTCCAGTGTTGGTACAGGGCGTCACTTGTAAGGGGCATGGATAGTTCTAGAAAAGCTGACGATGCCATACAGAATGCTTTGTATCTTGCATCGTTCACATTTTCGGCAGATGACTGCCCATACAGGTGGCACACATGTGCAAAGTAGCTCAAGGCTAGACTGGTCTAGGTTAAAACTGCTACCCAGATTTGTAAAAGCAGTCAGATATTCCTCTTTCTCACAAGCAACAGAAAATGCCTTTCTTTTGCCTTTGCCATAAAAGGCACTTGTAGAGTAACAACCTGAGAAGGTATGGATCCCAATAAGTGCCAAACAGACACTTGTGCCAAGAGCTGACGACACCTTAGCTAAGTCAATGAGCCTTGTTTTGTTGCCAACCCCCGTGAAAAAATACAACCTACATGGTAAATCTGGCTGCAGACTTAAAGCAATCACTGCCACATCAGCATCAGGGCTCTTGATGACTACAGTTTGATGTTCCTGTGCAGCATGTTGTGCATGTAAAAACACCCTGGTGTCACATTCCTCATGATCACATGTCAGATCTTCAACAGCACTGAGAGTATGTAAATCCTCCATTACAGTCACGCAGTGACACAGGTCTCCATGTGCTATGTACAAGCTTAAGTCCTTTCCCACAGTGGTAAGATCAGCCTCTCGCCACACAACATAGAGGAATTCTGCCAGTGCTTCTTTGTTTGTTCCATCTGATATAAACTTTTTCCATTGTGTTGATGTCTTATGATCCCGTCCATAAATTTTCACCAGTTGTGTACCACCACCAGCTCTACGTGACCGTTCTAGGTTTTTAATACTCATTTTTGGATACTGGTCAATCACAAAGTTTATCCGTGTACAGTTTGTTTCAGAGAAAGTTTGACTATGTACTGCAGTACGGTCTCTGCAAGCTCTCCAAAGGTACTTGGTATTGACCGAATGGCTTGAATGACTGCCATGCCATCAAAGAAAATAGCTCCACTGATCACTCCATTGATGGATCCTGGGGCAACAACTTTGGACTCAATGAGTATGTCTTGCAGTCCTGCATCTCCAAACCTTTTTCCTAGAATGCTCAGGTAGGACATGCATGTGTGAAATTCACCTAGTCTAATCACTTTACGCTGAGTAAAGTCATCATCTTTCCAGCAGATTTGCTGAGCTTTGGCATATATAGCTTTGTCAAAAACTAACACTATATGGTCCAGTTCTAGCTGATTATGAATTTGGACACTTCGCTTCAGAATTGTGTTTACTGTCGACATCTCTGTTGGTGAAGCCTCAATGACTGGAAGATAATACAGTGCTGACTTTTGCAGAGTGCCATCACCTTGAAGTAATGTATGTAAACCTGTCCAGCTTGGTATTGTGCATCTTTCAGCATCTATGGACTTTACAAAAACATATGCCAGTTCAGTTTGTACAGCAGACACCGTGTTCAATTTGTATGTGTCCGCCTGTAATGGAACACTTTCCTGATGAAACAAGTTATGTGGTCCTTGTCTAATAGACTGATGGTACTGTTCGACAGGGATCCTAGGGGGTACTTTCAATGAGGGTTTTCCCTTCTGTAGTGGTTGTCTGTTTGTTGTTGACACAGGTTCAACTACAGAACTTTGCAGCATAATCCCATTTGTGTGGTGGGTAGTTCTACGACCTGACAGTGTCTCCTCCGCAAAGTCAATATTGTCCCACACAAGTACTGTAGGAACCTTCTTTGAGAATCCCTTTGGTATTTGTCTCTGCCTCTACTAGTTGAAGTTGGGCAAGGCTAGTGTCTAGACTGACAACTGTGTCCCATGCTGCACAATGTCCTAGTCTATTTAGAAGTGACACAAATTGTGATGAACCTGTTAAATGGCGAACCGTTAGACCAAGACACAATGATTTAGGGGTCTGCCTCCGACCCTTAGATGCAAGATACACAATGTCTTGACAGATACATATCACTTTTAGGTTCAAATCATCTGGAATATCAACATAATAGGCCAGTGTTGGTTCCTCAGTTGCACCAATAATCCAGGAAATCAGATTGTACAGTTCAATTGGAACGACAGATTTTGCCTCGCTCACATTTAGATCATCTGATGTGGGTGGCCACGGGCATTTCATACCGGGAGAGTCACACAGAAGCATCTTTAATATTAATGCCGCACTGTAAAGTGTCCTCGTGTCCTCTGCAGTATTGATGGAGGCCATTGAACTTGGTCTTTGTGGACCAGCTTTTGCACTAGCCCTGTTTTCACAGTCACTTTCGCTAGTTACCTCAGTTGACTCTGTTGTTTCTGTACCTGAGGGATGAGGTAGCCTGTCTATCAGCTTATCTGCAGACAATGTCTCAACGAAAACCATCTCACTTATGTTGCGCTTCTTGGGGTAGTGAAACACCAGCTGGGGGAAATCACGGGCCAACCTCCTACTTTTGAAATGTGAAAATGTGAGGGAATTATTAATTAATATTTATTAATATAAAATATTACTAACTCACTGTTCTTCTGAGGTCACAGTAACTGATGCACGAGACTTTGTCAAGAACCTGGTGTACTGTCTATAACAGGCCTTGTGGTATCGCACCTCCAGAGACACAGTCTTTGTCTCGAATATCCACAAGAATGCTAGTGTCTTCCTTCATCTCAGCAGCTTTCAGCAAATTGCCTGTAAATAAATAAATACTAATTAAACTAATAAAAACTGTGTTAAGAGTTAAACAATATTGAGTGTTCTGGCTGTAGCTGTATGCAAAACAATGCAAATCTGTCTCTGACTGTAAAATAAACATTACATAAATTATGTAATTGTAATTGAAAGTTATCCATGGTACCCAGCTTAAGGGAATAAAAGTTCAAACGTGTGTGTTTGTGTGTGTTTTGTTTTTACCTACTGTGCTGACGTTTCTGCCTGTGAAAGATGGTCCTTCTGGCGTTTGCCTCCCACAGTAATGTACTTGTCCGTTTTCTTACAAATTATGCACAAGGCAGAAAGCATTGGACCAGCACAAGCTACTGGCAGGCCGGTCCTGGACCTAAGTTTTTTTGCGGGACATTGTCAAACTCGATTTCTAGACAATGTTTGTATGTTTCTGCTATTCTCCGATTCTCACCTTACAAAAAAGCCTCCGTTTGACGCAGTTTATGAATGTATCCCACCGTGTGCGTGTAAAATCCTTTGTTTCTTCTTTCTTTATGGACATGAGATGTATGTAGCATTGTTTAAAATACTTTTTACAGACTTTTGAAGGAGGTCTGGCCGTAATTTCCTCTTCTTCACTACTCGATGTTGACAACAAGGGCGCAGACATCTTGGACTAATGTTTACCTCTCGTCCCAAAAAGCAGCCACCTTATTGGTCTAGCGGGAAGCACGTGACGCAAAGCCTAATCACTGACGATTAAAATATGATTACGCGAGGAAAGAAATATTTCCGACTTTAAACAGTAATAAAAAATAAACTGCAGGATTAGACATGGAGAACTTTTATTTTCACGGCCAAAAGCAATAGATCTTTTTTTTGGAATGAAAAGAATGTAGTGCCCCATATATGGGAACGGGATTAAACGTTAAACGTCTTCACCTTACGGCCTATAGGGGCTGTGTGCTCCGTATAACGTCGATTCAAGAGCACGAAGAGATGATGTAATGCAGCGATACCCGCAATTGCCCCTACAGGCCGCCAGGTGTCACCCTGTCACTACACGAATTAAGAGATCAAAGAGGAGGCACGTGAACGACAAACAATTATGGGAAAGACACAGATCGTCGGGGAAAAAATTAACCCGTAAAAACTACGTTTTTCACTATAAATCCTTTATATGCGTGGCGGCTAGTGTCCTCTCGTCCTCTGGCTTGAGATGGCTGCCACCTATGGGTCAGATGATTGCATGCCACCATTAAGCAATTGGTAATTGAATATAATTTATTTTTCCCTAAAAAGTGTAAAATTTTGGAAAAATGTTTTCACGAAAATAAATTGTCACGCACAACGAGTCTGTGTGCAAAATGTCAGCTCGATTGGATCACGGGAAGTGGGTTAAAAACTACCGAAAGATTTGCACGGTCGTAAGCGCGCAAGCAAGTGAACTTAATATAAAGGATTAAAAAATCTAAAGTGTTAAAACCGACAGGGGAGCGAGCGGTGAACGCCGTGAGAAAACCCCCAACGAGACACGAGAGACAAACGTCGAGATCCCGAGCGGAGGAGGCCGTGCCAGCGAACACGACTAAGACGCAGTGGGAGGAGGTGGTGGAAGAATCGGCGGCGGCGTCGTCGACGTTGAGAAGTCGCCGCGGCGTGTGGAGGCCACCGCCACCGCGGACGAGAAACTGTGCGGGGGGAGAGGAGGCAGAGCGAGGTGACGGTGAAACACCCGTCACCGTAACGGTGAAACACCCGTCACCGTGACGGTGAAACACCCGTCACCGGGCAGAGGCCTCGTTGGGGCCGTGAGAAGTGCCAAAGTGATCTTCTTGGTTCTTTCGGTAAAGTCACGTAGAAAGGAAATAATAAAATAATAAAATAAAACATAATAAAATAATTCTCACGACGTTTCGGCCACAACGCAAGCAGCCGTCCTCAGGTGAAGAACAGGTCTGTCGAGGCGACAGCATCTGAGGACGGCTGCTTGCGTTGTGGCCGAAACGTCGTGAGAATAATTGTATTGTGTTTTATTTTATTATTGTATTACTTCCATTCTACGTGACTTTACCGAAAGAACCAAGAAGATGAATCCCTGCAGTCACGAAAGCTTTACATCGAAAGGCCAAAGTGGCCGTGACGTTTGTACCGCTCGCCTCTCGTTCTGTGTTTCTATTTTACCGGGAAAGGCCCCTGCCGGAGCTGCTGTTCGACGCTTTTTTCGGAAGCGTCCCGGCCACCGCAAACGACGGCTCGACAAAGCGGTTAGTGCCATCATCAACATCATCACGTCTCCCCAGTGCTAGCGATGTTCACTACACACCACACCGGGTACTCATTTGAGGCCGAGTCGACCTAGGAGAGGCCCAGGACCAGTTCAGAAAATCGTCAGGAAGAGGGGCCTCTGGCACAAGATTATTCAATACAATTTTCATTCGTGATTTTGTCGTGATTAATCGAAGGTGGAGGGGTGACCAGCCCCTCGTACCCATCCAGAGCCCCCATTTAGCCGCTGTGGTGGTTACAAACGCCATGAAGGGAAAGGCCAATTTAAATTGGCCCTCCCCCCACGGCACTGCCCACCACAGCGTTCCAGTCCGGCACCACGAGGAGGTAGGGGGTTGTTCTTTTGCTTCCCACACAACAACAACAACAACCGCCATTGGCCACTAAGTGGCGGTGACGTCACCACGATGTTTGTGCCAGGCCATGTGCACCTTGAGGCCACGTGAAGTGTCGAACGCCCGCTGGCAGGAGGTCACGGGGCAGACCCAGGTGCCTACGGGTCGACTAACTGAGATGACCGAGATGACTGGCTGATGCACCACCTGTGCCCCCTACTGTGCCAACTTGCTGTGCTTTAGCCACCCGGCGCTCACACACACGGACGCACGCACACACAGACACACGCACACACGCACGCACAGACACACGCACAGACACACAGACACACGCACAGACACACGCACACACGCACACACGCACACACAGACACACGCACACAGACACACGCACACACGCACACACGCACACACACACAGACACACACACAGACACACAGACACGCACACACACACAGACACACACACACAGACACACACACAGACACACACACACAGACACACAGACACACACAGACGCACCGTAGTGCGGCGCGTCGGTGACGGCGGTGACGAGCTGGGTGAACGAGGGCCTGCAGGAGCTCTTCCGCGTGCCAGCAGCTCAGCATGAGGCGACGGAGACACATGGGGCATCCCATGGGACGTGGCAGTCGCCAGCCACCTTCCACTGCCTCCAGCACCTGGGGGCACACAGAGACCCATAGACTACTCATAGAGACCCACAGACTCACCACACAGAGACTCACAGACTCACCACACAGAGACCCACAGACTCACCACACAGAGACCCATAGACTCACCACACAGAGACCCACATAATCACCACACAGAGACCCATAGACTCACCACACAGAGACCCACAGACTCACCACACAGAGACCCACAGACCCGCCACACAGAGACCCACAGACTCACCACACAGAGACCCACAGACTCACCACACAGAGACCCGCAGACTCACCACACAGAGACCACAGACCCGCCACACAGAGACCCACAGACCTCACCACCACAGAGACCCACAGACTCACCACACAGAGACCCACAGACTCACACAGAGATCCACAGACTCACCACACAGAGACCCACAGACTCACACTACAGGGCTGCTGGTGCTGACTCACGTCCCGGTTGCTCATGTCCCAGTATGGCCGCTCGCCGTGTGTCATCACCTCCCACATGACGACGCCGTAGCTCCACACGTCGCTTGCCGACGTGAACCTGAGCTGGGAATATCGCCTCCGGGGCGGTCCAGCGGATGGGGATCTTCCCCCCCTGGGGGACATTCACAATTTGATTTCGCCCTCGGCTTTCGCGGCCGATGTCGTCAGTACGCGGCGAAGGGTTTGGTATTAGGTTTTGACCCTTTCAACTGGTACAAAACTGACACCTTTATACAAGGCATCATTGTTTGCAATAACCACAACACAAGCAGTCAAATGCAAACAAAAAGAAACAACTCTGGATAATGATATGCACTGTCCTCGAAGCTGATTGGTCCACACCCGATACCAGCTTTTCTTAGAGTCTAGTCTCCATTGGTGTTGGACCAGATTGCGCCAAAAGGCGCACAACTCAAAGACAGCGCACTATCAGAGTATTGAGAGCTCGGGGTGAAGCATTTACACTATGAGACTTCTCCTTTACCAGTGGCAAAATAAATTATTAGGTTTTACCCTTTCCAACTGGTACAAAACTGACACCTTTCTCCACCCACCTTTACCCGGGTGGTGTACACCGCCTCGGAGTGGTCGTCCGGCAGAAGCATCCGCGAGAGTCCGAAATCGGACACCTTGCACGTGAGCTCGCCGCTGACGAGCACGTTTGCGGGCGGGCCAGGTCTCGGTGCACGTAGCCCACGCGGGACAG
The DNA here is from genome assembly GCF_015708825.2 of Lethenteron reissneri. Lineage (NCBI taxonomy): Eukaryota > Metazoa > Chordata > Hyperoartia > Petromyzontiformes > Petromyzontidae > Lethenteron > Lethenteron reissneri. Next base: position 20,805 of record NW_026891045.1, read on the forward strand.
GTGCCGCATGCCGCATGCCACGTCCCGCAGCATCCCCACCAGCTGGGGCAACAGCAAGTCGCCCTTCTTCTTCTACCACGTGGTCCAGGGCCAGAGGGCGGGGAGGGGGGAGGAGGGAGAGGGGGGGGGGAGGAGAGGGGGTGAGTCAGCTTTCTTCACACAGAGGGCTCGTTCACACTCACAGCTGCTGAGTCAGACTTTCTTCACACAGAGGGCTCGTTCACACTCACAGCTGCTGAGTCAGACTTTCTTCACACAGAGGGCTCGTTCACACTCACAGCTGAGTCAGCTTTCTTCACACAGAGGGCTCGTTCACATAGCTGCTGAGTCAGGCTTTCTTCACACAGAGGGCTCGTTCACACTCACAGCTGCTGAGTCAGGCTTTCTTCACACAGAGGGCTCGTTCACACTCACAGCTGCTGAGTCAGCTTTCTTCACACGAGGGCTCGTTCACACTCACAGCTGAGTCAGCTTTCTTCACACAGAGGGCTCGTTCACACTCACAGCTGCTGAGTCAGGCTTTCTTCACACAGAGGGCTCGTTCACTCTCACAGCTGCTGAGTCAGGCTTTCTTCACACAGAGGGCTCGTTCACTCTCACAGCTGCTGAGTCAGCTTTCTTCACACAGAGGGCTCGTTCACACTCACAGCAGCTGAGTCATGCTTTCTTCACACAGAGGGCTCGTTCACACTCACAGCTGCTGAGTCAGGCTTTCTTCACACAGAGGGCTCGTTCACACTCACAGCTGCTGAGTCAGCTTTCTTCACACAGAGGGCTCGTTCACACTCACAGCAGCTGAGTCATGCTTTCTTCACACAGAGGGCTCGTTCACACTCACAGCTGCTGAGTCAGGCTTTCTTCACACAGAGGGCTCGTTCACTCTCACAGCTGCTGAGTCAGCTTTCTTCACACAGAGGGCTCGTTCACACTCACAGCAGCTGAGTCATGCTTTCTTCACACAGAGGGCTCGTTCACTCTCACAGCTGCTGAGTCAGGCTTTCTTCACACAGAGGGCTCGTTCACACTCACAGCTGCTGAGTCAGGCTTTCTTCACACAGAGGGCTCGTTCACACTCACAGCTGAGTCAGCTTTCTTCACACAGAGGGCTCGTTCACTCTCACAGCTGCTGAGTCAGCTTTCTTCACACAGAGGGCTCGTTCACACTCACAGCAGCTGAGTCAGCTTTCTTCACACAGAGGGCTCGTTCACACTCACAGCAGCTGAGTCAGCTTTCTTCACACAGAGGGCTCGTTCACACTCACAGCTGCTGAGTCAGCTTTCTTCACACAGAGGGCTCGTTCACTCACACAGCTGAGTCATGCTTTCTTCACACAGAGGGCTCGTTCACTCTCACAGCTGCTGAGTCAGGCTTTCTTCACACAGAGGGCTCGTTCACACTCACAGCTGCTGAGTCAGGCTTTCTTCACACAGAGGGCTCGTTCACACTCACAGCTGCTGAGTCAGCTTTCTTCACACAGAGGGCTCGTTCACTCTCACAGCTGCTGAGTCAGCTTTCTTCACACAGAGGGCTCGTTCACACTCACAGCTGCTGAGTCAGCTTTCTTCACACAGAGGGCTCGTTCACACTCACAGCTGCTGAGTCAGCTTTCTTCACACAGAGGGCTCGTTCACACTCACAGCTGCTGAGTCAGCTTTCTTCACACAGAGGGCTCGTTCACACTCACAGCTGCTGAGTCAGCTTTCTTCACACAGAGGGCTCGTTCACACTCACAGCTGAGTCAGCTTTCTTCACACAGAGGGCTCGTTCACACTCACAGCTGCTGAGTCAGGCTTTCTTCACACAGAGGGCTCGTTCACACTCACAGCTGCTGAGTCAGCTTTCTTCACACAGAGGGCTCGTTCACACTCACAGCTGCTGAGTCAGCTTTCTTCACAGAGGGCTCGTTCACTACATCAGCTGAGTCGCTTTCTTCACACAGAGGGCTCGTTCACACTCACAGCTGCTGAGTCAGCTTTCTTCACACAGAGGGCTCGTTCACACTCACAGCTGCTGAGTCAGCTTTCTTCACACAGAGGGCTCGTTCACACTCACAGCTGCTGAGTCAGGCTTTCTTCACACAGAGGGCTCGTTCACTCTCACAGCTGCTGAGTCAGCTTTCTTCACACAGAGGGCTCGTTCACTCTCACAGCTGCTGAGTCAGCTTTCTTCACACAGAGGGCTCGTTCACACTCACAGCAGCTGAGTCATGCTTTCTTCACACAGAGGGCTCGTTCACACACAGCTGCTGAGTCAGGCTTTCTTCACACAGGGCTCGTTCACACTCACAGCTGCTGAGTCAGCTTTCTTCACACAGAGGGCTCGTTCACACTCACAGCAGCTGAGTCAGCTTTCTTCACACAGAGGGCTCGTTCACCTCACAGCTGCTGAGTCAGGCTTTCTTCACACAGAGGGCTCGTTCACTCACAGTGCTGAGTCAGGCAGCTTTCTTCACACAACGCTCGCTTCACCACTCACAGCTGCTGAGTCAGCTTCTTCACACAGGGCTCGTTCACTCACAGCTGCTGAGTCAGCTTTCTTCACACAGAGGGCTCGTTCA
>NW_026891046.1:0-31299 GCF_015708825.2 Lethenteron reissneri
GTGGAGTCCTGGTGGACGAGTCGAGGTGCCGCGTGATTAACGACGAGGTGAGAGCGCTGAGGGAGGGGGGAGGGGGGGTGAGTGTGGTGAAGGTGAGTGGGGGGTGAGCGGTGGTGGGGGGATGGGTGAGTGTGGTGAGCTAGCGGTGAGCGAGTGGTGAAGGTGGGGGGGGGGGGTGGTGATGGGGGGGTGGGTGAGAGCGGTGAGCGAGTGGTGGTGAGGGGGGGAGATGGGTGAGTGTTGTGAGGGTGAGTGGGGGGTGAGTGAGGGGGGGTGAGTGAGGGTGAGTGGGGTGGGTGAGTGGTGAGGGGGGGGTGAGTGGTGAAGGTGAGTGGGGGGGGGGGTGAGTGGTGAGGGTGGGTGGGGGGGGGGGCAGAGGTCGCAAACGGGTTTTGATTCCTTACCCGTACCCGGCCGCACCAGGGTCGCAAACAGGTACCCGTACCCGGCCGGGTACGGATAGCCGGGTATCGGGTAGGGTACGGGTATCAGGTAGGGTAGGGTATCGGGTAGGGTACGGGTATCGGGTAGGGTACGGGTATCGGGTACCCGGTTGCGACCTCTGGGGGGGAGTGAGTGGTGAGGGTGAGTGAGTGGTGAGTGAGTGAGTTGTGGGAGAGTGAGTGGGTGAGTGAGTGAGTGAGTGGTGAGTGAGTGGTGAGGGTGAGTGAGTGGTGAGTGAGTGAGTGAGTGGTGAGTGGTGAGTGAGTGGTGACCTCCCCCGACAGGTGAAGGTGGTGAGTGGTGGGTGAGTGAGTGGTGAGTGGTGAGTGAGTGGTGAGTGAGTGAGTGGTGGGTGAGTGGTGAGTGGGTGAGTGAGTGAGTGAGTGGTGAGTGAGTGAGTGGTGAGTGAGTGGTGACCTCCCCCGACAGGTGAAGGTGGTGAGTGGTGAGTGAGTGAGTGGTGAGTGAGTGGTGAGTGAGTGGTGAGTGAGTGAGTGGTGAGTGAGTGAGTGAGTGGTGAGTGAGTGGTGGGTGAGTGAGTGGTGAGTGAGTGAGTGGTGAGTGAGTGGTGAGTGAGTGAGTGGTGGGTGAGTAGTGAGTGAGTGAGTGGTGGGTGAGTGGTGAGTGGTGGGTGAGTGAGTGGTGAGTGAGTGGTGAGTGAGTGGTGAGTGAGTGGTGAGTGAGTGGTGAGTGAGTGAGTGGTGGTGAGTGGTGGGTGAGTGAGTGGTGAGTGAGTGGTGAGTGAGTGAGTGGTGGGTGAGTGGTGAGTGAGTGGTGAGTGAGTGGTGACTTCCCCCGACAGGTGAAGGTGGTGAGTCGTGAGTGAGTGGTGAGTGGTGAGTGAGTGAGTGGTGAGTGAGTGAGTGAGTGGTGAGTGAGTGGGGGTGAGTGAGTGGTGAGTGAGTGGTGAGTGAGTGAGTGGTGGGTGAGTGGTGAGTGAGTGGTGAGTGAGTGGTGACTTCCCCCGACAGGTGAAGGTGGTGAGTCGTGAGTGAGTGAGTGGTGAGTGAGTGAGTGGTGAGTGGTGAGTGAGTGGTGAGTGAGTGGTGGGTGAGTGAGGAGTGGTGGGTGAGTGGTGAGTGAGTGAGTGGTGAGTGAGTGGTGAGTGAGTGGTGGGTGAGTGGTGAGTGAGTGGTGGGTGAGTGGTGAGTGAGTGAGTGAGTGGTGAGTGAGTGGTGACCTCCCCCGACAGGTGAGGTGGTGAGTGGTTGGTGAGTGGTGAGTGAGTGGTGAGTGAGTGAGTGGTGAGTGAGTAAGTGGTGAGTGAGTGGTGACCTCCCCCAACAGGTGAAGGTGGTGAGTGGTGGGTGAGTGAGTGGTGAGTGAGTGGTGAGTGAGTGAGTGGTGAGTGAGTGGTGAGTGAGTGGTGACCTCCCCAACAGTTGAAGGTGGTGAGTGGTGAGTCAGTGAGTGGTGAGTGAGTGAGTGGTGAGTGAGTGGTGAGTGAGTGGTGACCTCCCCGACAGGTGAAGGTGGTGAGTGGTGAGTGGTGAGTGAGTGAGAGTGGTGAGTGAGTGGTGAGTGAGTGGTGAGTGAGTGGTGAGTGAGTGAGTGAGTGGTGAGTGAGTGAGTGGTGAGGGTGAGTGAGTGGTGTGAGTGGTTTCTGTGGGTCTGGGTGTCTGTGGGTCTCTGTGGATCTGGGTGTCTGTGGGTCTCTATGGGTCTGGGTGTCTGTGGGTCTCTGTGGGTCTGGGTGTCTGTGGGTCTCTGTGGGTCTGGGTGTCTGTGTGGGTCGGGTGTCTGTGTGGGTCTGGGTGTCTGTGGGTTTCTGTGGGTCTGGGTGTCTTGTGGGTTTCTGTGGGTCTGGGTTTTTGTGGGTCTCTGTGGGTCTGTGGGTTTCTGTGGCTATCTGGGTGTCTGTGGATCTCTGGATCTGGGTGTCTCTATGGGTCTCTATGGGTCTGGGTCTCTATGGGCTCTATGGGTCTGGGTGTCTCTGTGGGTCTCTATGGGTCTGGGTTTCTCTATGGGTCTCTATGGGTCTGGGTGTCTCTATGGGTCTCTATGGGTCTGGGTGTCTCTATGGGTCTCTATGGGTCTGGGTGTCTCTATGGGTCTCTATGGGTCTGGTTGTCTGTATGGGTCTCTGGGTCTGGGTGTCTCTGTGGGTCTCTATGGGTCTGTGGGTCTGGGTGTCTCTGTGGGTCTCTATGGGTCTGGGTGTCTCTATGGGTCTCTGTGGGTCTCTATGGGTCTGGGTGTCTCTGTGGGTCTCTGTGGGTGTCTCTGTAGGTCTCTATGGGTCTGTGGGTCTCTGTGGGTCTGGGTGTCTGTGGGTGTCTCTATGGGTCTCTATGGGTCTCTGGGTCTGTGGGTCTCTGTGGGTCTGGGTGTCTGTGGGTGTCTCTATGGGTCTCTATGTGTCTCTATGGGTCTGGGTGTCTCTATGGGTCTCTATGGGTCTGGGTGTCTCTGTGGGTCTCTATGGGTCTGTGGGACTCTGTGGGTCTCTATGGGATGGGTGTCTCTGTGGGTCTCTCTGGGTCTGGGTGTCTCTGTGGGTCTCTATGGGTCTCTATGGGTCTGGGTGTCTCTGTGGGTCTCTATGGGTCTCTATGGGTCTGGGTGTCTCTGTGGGTCTCTATGGGTCTCTATGGGTCTCTATGGGTCTGGGTGTCTCTGTGGGTGTCTCTATGGGTCTGGGTGTCTCTATGGGTCTCTATGGGTCTGGGTGTCTTTGTGGGTCTCTGTGGGTGTCTCTGTGGGTCTCTATGGGTCTGGGTGTCTCTGTGGGTCTCTGTGGGTGTCTCTGTGGGTCTCTATGGGTCTGGGTGTCTCTGTGGGTCTCTATGGGTCTGAGTGTTTCTGTGGGTCTCTATGGGTCTGGGTGTCTCTGTGGGTCTCTATGGGTCTCTATGGGTCTCTATGGGTCTCTATGGGTCTGGGTGTCTCTGTGGGTCTCTGGGTCTGGGTGTCTCTGGGTGTCTCTATGGGTGTCTCTGGGTGTCTCTGGGTGTCTCTGGGTCCGTACGTAACCAACCGTGATGGCCGGATGTGACCTCTGTGTGGGTCATCGGTGAGTGACCTCTGCCCCCCCCCCCTTCCCCGTAGCAGGAGGGTGCCGTGCTGAGGATCTGCCCATGCACCGCTCCCACAACTGCTCCCTCCTCATCAGCACCATCATCAGCGCCACCATCATCAGCAGCAGCACCACCACCATCATCAGCAGCAGCAGCACACCTCATCATCAGCATCATCAGCACCACCATCATCATCAGCATCATCAGCACCACCATCAGCATCAGCAGCAGCAGCACCACCACATCATCATCAGCACCACCACCATCAGCACCAGCATCATCAGCACCACCAGCATCAGCAGCACCACCATCATCAGCAACACTACCAGCACCATCATCAGCAGCACCACCACCATCAGCACCACCACCACCACCATCATCAGCACCACCACCACCATCAGCACTACCACCACCATCATCATCAGCGTCGCTGTCATCAGCAGTGGCGATGGCGTCGTCGTCGGTGACGTCATCGGCGTCGCCCCAGCTGCCGTCTCCCATGGCAACGGCGTCGGCGGTCGCCGTGACGACCGCATCGCCTGCCGCTGGTGGTGGCAGCGGCCAACGTGAGTGGTGGTGACGGTGGTGGTGGTGGTGACGGGTGGTGTTGTGACGGTGGTGACGTGTGGGTGGTGGTGGTGACGGTGGTGGTGGTGACGGTGGTGGTGGTGACCGGTGGTGGTGGTGGTGACGGTGGTGGTGGTGACGGTGGTGGTGGTGACGGTGGTGGTGGTGACGGTGGTGGTGACGGTGGTGGTGTGACGGTGTGACGATGGTGATGGTTGGTGGTGATGATGGTGATGATGGTGATGATGGTGGTGGTGGTGTGTGATGATGGTGACGATGGTGATGGTGGTGTGGTGGTGTGATGATGGTGATGATGGTGATGATGGTGATGATGGTGATGGTGGTGGTGATGATGGTTGACGATGGTGATGGTGGGGTGGGGTGGTGTGATGGTGATGATGGTGATGCGGTGAGTCGATGTTGATGATGGTGATGAAGGCTGTGGTCAGGACGATGATCACTACGATGCCATAACCCATGACCCCCCCCTTCCTCCCCCACTACCGCCCCCCCGTCTCCCACGACCTCCGACCCCACCTCCCCCACCCGCACTTCCTGCAGCGGCGGCCGTGGCGTCCCGAGCGCTCCTCCTTCCTCCACGCTGCTGCTACAGCTGCTGGCTCCTGCTGCTGCTGCTCCTGCTGCTGCTGCTGCTGCTGCTCCTGCTGCTGCTGCTCCTGCTGCTGCTGCTCCTGCTGCTGCTACAGCTGCTGCTGCTACAGCTGCTGCTGCTCCTGCTGCTGCTCTGCTGCTGCTGCTCCTGCTGCTGCTCCTGCTGCTGCTGCTCCTGCTGCTGCTCTGCTGCTGCTGCTACAGCTGCTGCTGCTCCTGCTGCTGCTGCTCCTGCTGCTGCTGCTCTGCTGCTGCTGCTCCTGCTGCTGCTGCTCCTGCTGCTGCTGCCTGCTGCTGCTACAGCTGCTGCTGCTACAGCTGCTGCTGCTCCTGCTGCTGCTACAGCTGCTGCTGCTACAGCTGCTGCTGCTCCTGCTGCTGCTACAGCTGCTGCTGCTACAGCTGCTGCTGCTGCTGCTGCCGCTGATGCTGCTGCTGCTGCTGTGATGCTGCTCCTGCTGCTGCTGCTCCTGCTGCTGCTGCCGCTGATGCTGCTGCTCCTGCTGCTGATGCTGCTCCTGCTGCTGCTGCCGCTGATGCTGCTGCTGCTGCTGCTGCTGTCTGCTGCTGCTGCTCCTGCTGCTGCTCCTGCTGCTGCTCCTGCTGCTGCTGCTGCTCCTGCTGCTCCTGCTGCTGCTGCTGCTGCTCCTGCTGCTGCCCTGCTGCTGCTCCTGCTGCTGCTGCTGCTCCTGCTGCTCCTGCTGCTGCTGCTCCTGCTGCTGCTGCTGGCTGCTGCTTGCTGCTGCTGCTGCTCCTGCTGCTGCTGCTGCTGCTGCTGCTCTGCTGCTGCTGCTGCTCCTGCTGCTGCTGCTGCTGCTGCTCCTGCTGCTCCTGCTGCTGCTGCTCCTGCTGCTGCTGCTGCTGACGCTGCCAGCTGACGGCTCCGCTGCTACCGGCACCACCACGACCGCTGACGGTGACAACCCGTTGACAACGCCGGTGACAACGCCGGTGACAACGCCGGTGACAACGCCGGTGACAAGGCCGGTGACAACGCCGGTGACAACGCCTCCTCGGCTGTCCGGGGATGAGGAAGTGAAGACGGAGGATGACCCTGCAAGACAGGCACAGATGGTGCGGGGAGACACGGAGAAGCGGGGAGACACGGAGACACGGGGAGATACGGGGAGATGTGGGGAGACACTGGGAGACACGGGGAGACGCGGGGAGACACAGAGACACGGGGAGAGAGGGGAGAGATGGGAGACACGGAGAGACACTGGGAGACACTTGGAGACACGGGGAGACGCGGGGAGACACGGGGAAAGATGGGGGACACGGAGAGACACGGGGGGACACGGGGAGACACGGGGGAGACGTGAAGATGGAGGATGACCCCTGCAAGACAGGCACAGATGGTGCGGAGAGACGCGGGAGACGCGGGGAGACACGGGGAGAGACGGGGAGAGACGGGGAGAGATGGGGGGACACGGAGAGACCGGGGGACACGGGGAGACGTGGGGAGACACGGAGACACGGGGAGACGCGGGGAGACGCCGGGAAGAGACGCGGGGAGAGACGGGGAGAGATGGGGGGACACGGAGAGACACGGGGGGGACAACGGGGAGACACCGGGGAGGACGTGAAGAGGGGATGACCCTGCAGGACAGGCACAGATGGTGCTGGGAGACACGGGACACGGGGAGATGTGGAGAGACACTGGGAGACACTGGGAGACACGGGGAGACACGGGGGAGACATGGGGAGACACGGGGACCGGGGAGACACGGGGATATCGGGGAGACGCGGAGAGACACGGGAGACACGGGGGAGACACGGGGGAGACATGGGGGGAGAAACCGGGGGAGACACGGGGGAGACACGGGGGGAGAGACACGGGGGAGACACGGGGGAGACCACGGGGGAGTACATAGGTGGTGCTACTCAATGTTACTAACAGCACTTGACCCTACAGTCTATTAAGGGTGTCTGCGTGTGTGTGTGTGCGGTTTGTGTGCGTGTGTCTGCGTGTGTCTGCGTGTGTGCGCGCGTGTGTGCGTGTGTCTGTGCGTGTGTGTGTGTGCAGGGTATGTGTGGTGTGTGTGTGGTGTGTGCGTGTCTGTGTGTGCATGTGTGTGTGTGGTGTGAGTCTGTGTGTGTGTGTGTGCGTGCGGTGCGTGTGTGTGTGTGTCACTGTGTGTGTGTGTCACTGTGTGTGTATGTCACTGTGTGTGTGTGTCACTGTGTGTGTGTGTCACTGTGTGTGTGTGTCACTGTGTGTGTCACTGTGTGTGTCACTGTGTGTGTCACTGTGTGTGTCACTGTGTGTGTCACTGTGTGTGTCACTGTGTGTGTGTGTGTCACTGTGTGTGTCACTGTGTGTGGTGTCACTGTGTGTGTGTGTGTCACTGTGTTGTGTGTGTGTGTCACTGTGTGTCTGTGTGTCACTGTGTGTCACTGTGTGTGTCACTGTGTGTGTCACTGTGTGTGTGTAGGAGGCGGGCGTGATGGAGCGAGTGTGGAGCCTGCGCAAGGCCGGGTTGTGGGCACCGCAGCGTCTGCCCCGCGTGGCCGACCCTCCACGTCCACGCGCACACTGGGACTGCCTGCTGCAGGTGAGTGTGTGTGTGTCACTGTGTGTACGTGTGTGTGTGTACGTGTCACTGTGTGTGCGTGTGGCCGACCCTCCAGTCCACGCGCACACTGGGACTGCCTGCTGCAGGTGAGTGTGTGTGTGTGTCACTGTGTGTACGTGTGTGTGTGTACGTGTGTGTGTGTACGTGTCACTGTGTGTGTGCGTGTGGCCGACCCTCCACGTCCACGCGCAACTGGGACTGCCTGCTGCAGGTGAGTGTGTGTGTGTGTCACGTGTGTACGTGTGTGTGTGTACGTGTGTGGTGTGTACGTGTCACTGTGTGTGTGCGTGTGGCCGACCCTCCAGTCCACGCGCACACTGGGACTGCCTGCTGCAGGTGAGTGTGTGTGTGTCACTGTGTGTACGTGTGTGTGTACGTGTGTGTGTACGTGTCACTGTGTGTGTACGTGTCACTGTGTGTGTACGTGTGTGTGTGTGTACGTGTCACTGGGTTGTGTGCGTGTGGCCGACCCTCCACGTCCACGCGCACACTGGGACTGCCTGCTGCAGGTGAGTGTGTGTGTGTCATGTGTGTACGTGTGTGGGTGTACGTGTGTGTGTGTGTGTACGTGTCACTGTGTGTGTGCGTGTGGCCGAGCCTCCACGTCCAGCGCACACTGGGACTGCCTGCTGCAGGTGAGTGTGTGTGTGGTGTGTGTCACTGTGTGTACGTGTGTGTGTGGTACGTGTCACTGTGTGTGTACGTGTGTGTGTGTGTGTACGTGTCACTGTGTGTGTGCGCGTGGCCGACCCTCCACGTCCACGCGACACTGGGACTGCCTGCTGCAGGTGAGTGTGTGTGTGTGTCACTGTGTGTACGTGTGTGTGTGTACGTGTGTGTGTGTACGTGTGTGTCACTGTGTGTGTGTCACTGTGTGTGTGTGTCACTGTGTGTGTGTGTGTGTGTATGTGTGTGTCGTGTGTGTCACTGTGTGTGTGTGTCACTGTGTGTACGTGTGTGTACGTCTGTCACTGTGTGTGTGTCACTGTGTGTGTGTCACTGTGTGTACGTGTGTGTGTGTGTCAGTGTGTGTGTACGTGTGTGTGTCACTGTGTGTACGTGTGTGTGTCTGTGTGTGTGTCACTGTGTGTACGTGTGTGTGTGTGTGTCTGTGTGTCTGTGTGTGTCACTGTGTGTGTGTCTGTGTGTGTGTACGTGTGTCTGTGTGTGGGTGTGTCTGTGTGTGTGTCTCTGTGTGCCTCAGGTGCACTTGACCTGGCACAAGCGTTGTGGTGACGTCACCGCCACTTAATGGCGAATGGCGGTTGTTGTGTGTCTGTGTGTGTGTGTCACTGTGTGTGTGTGTCACTGTGTGTCTGTGTGTACGTGTGTGTGTGTACGTGTGTGAGTGTGTGTACGTGTGTCACTGTGTGTGTGTGTGTGTCTGTGGGTGTGTGTGTGTGGGTGTGTGTGTGTGTGTCTGTGTGTGTGGGGGTGTGTGTGTGTGTCTGTGGGTGTGTGTGTTTGTGTGTGTGTGTCTGTGGGTGTTTGTGTGTGTGTGTCTGTGTGTGTATCTGTGTGTCTGTGTGTGTATCTGTGTGTCACTGTGTGTGTATCTGTGTGTGTGTCTGTGTGTCACTGTGTGTCACTGTGTGTGTCACTGTGTGTGTGTGTGTCACTGTGTGTGTCACTGTGTGTGTCACTGTGTGTGTCACTGTGTGTCTGTGTGTGTGTGTCACTGTGTGTGTCACTGTGTGTGTGTCACTGTGTGTGTGTCACTGTGTGTGTCACTGTGTGTGTCACTGTGTGTGTGTGTCACTGTGTGTGTGTCACTGTGTGTGTCACTGTGTGTGTGTCACTGTGTGTGTCTGTGTGTCTGTGTGTAGGAGATGGAGTGGATGGCTGAGGACTTTGCCCAGGAGCGACGATGGAAGATCGCTGCGGCCAAGACGGTGCGGCCACAAACACAACAACAAACACAACCACAACAACAACAACCACAACAACAACCACAACAACAAACACAACACACAACCACCACACACGTCCCCGTGTCTCTCCCCACGCAGCTGTGCGTGTCGGTGTCTCCCCCGTGTCTCTCTCACCTCCCCGTGTCTCTCCCCACGCAGCTGTGCGTGTCGGTGTCTCCCCCGTGTCTCCCCGTGTCTCCCCGTGTCTCCCTCACCTCCCCGTGTCTCCCCGCGTCTCTCTCACCTCCGCGTGTCTCCCCGCATCTCCCCGTGTCTCCCCCCACGCAGCTGTGCGTGTCGGTGTCTCGCCACGTGCAGCGCGAGGCGGCCAGGAGGCTGCGCGAGGAGTCGCGGCGCGGTGCGGCGCTGCGGAGACTCGCTCGACACGCAGCCAGCGCCGTGACGCAGTTCTGGGGAAACATGTGGCGGGTAACACACACAGTGACACACACAGTGACACACACAGTGACACACACACACAGTGATGCACACACAGTGACACACAGTGACACACACACACAGTGACACACACAGTGACACACACACAGTGACACACACACACAGTGATGCACACACAGTGACACACAGTGACACACACACACAGTGACACACACAGTGACACACACAGTGACACACAGTGACACACACAGTGACACACAGACACACACACACAGTGACACACACAGACACACACACACACAGACACACACACACACACAGAGACACACACACAGACAGTAAGACACACACAGTGACAACAACAACAACAACCGCCATTCGCCACTAAGTGGCGGTGACGTCACCACGATGCTTGTGCCAGGCCAAGTGCACCTTGAGGCCACGTGAAGTGTCGAAAGCCCGCTGGCAGGAGGTCACGGGGCAGACCCAGGTGCCACTGGTCGACTGACCGAGATGACCGAGATGACTGGCTGATGCACCACCTGTGCCCCCTACTGTGCCAACTTGCTGTGCTTTAGCCACCCGGCGCTCCGCTCGTTGTTGTGAGCGTCGCTCCTCCGCCCTCCGTTGTTGTTGGAGGGCGACTGCCTCCAACTGCCCAGTAGCGTCCTTCACGAGCCTCCTCCACTGAGGCCGATCTTGACACCGCTGGTACCAGTCATCGGCAAGTCCACTCAGCTCCACGTCCTCCTGTACCACATCACTCCATCTCTTCTCCAGCCCGTGCCGCGCCCGTCTAGCCCCCTCGATCCGGCCGAACAAAAGCTGTTTAGGCATGCGGTGGCTGGGCATGCGGGCTACATGACCCAGCCAACGCAGCCTTGCCTGCCGGAGGAGCTCACTGATGGGACTTTGCCCAGATCTTTCAAGGATTTGTGAGCTCCTCACACAATCCAGCCTGGTTAAACCCAGGATGGATCGTAGGCAGGCCAGCCTAAATGTTTCCAACCGGCGAAGATGCTCCACCAGGGGGGTCCACGTCTCGCAAGCGTAGAGAAGGGAGGGAATGACCGTGGCCGAGAAGACCTGAAGCTTCGTGCGGAGCGACAGACCAGGTAGCTTCCACACAGCGTTACGCAACCGATGAAAAGATATTGCCGCTCGACTGATTCGGAGTGAGACCTCTGCTGATAGACTGGAGCCGGTCATAAGCATACTGCCCAGGTATGGGAAACTCTCCTACTCTCTCCACAACTGCCCCATCACCAATTGGGAGTTGTGGGGGTGGAGTGTCCGATGGTACAAAATACCCAGGCAGGTGCTTGGTTTTGGTGGGGCTGATGGTAAGGCCCCACCTCTTAGTGGCACGCTCCAGTCTCAGCAGCAGCGCCTCCAACTCCTCTTCTGAATGAGCAGCTATTACCAAATCATCGGCATACATAACGTGGTTGACCAATAGGGAGCCATCCCTTGATCGCACCCGGGCGTCGATCAGCCTCCCATTATATCTGTGTAGTGGTGTTAACTACTCACAGACACACACAGACACACACACACAGACACACACACAGACACACATACACACAGACACACACAGACACACACACAGACACACACACAGACACACACAGACACACACACAGATACACACACAAACACACACACACAGACACACACAGACACACACATACACCCACATACACACAGACACACACACAGATACACACACAAACCACACACACAGACACACACATACACCCACATACACACAGACACACACACAGACACACACACACAGATACACACACACACAGACAGACACACACACAGACACACATACACACAGACACACACACACAGACACACACACAGACACACACACAGACACACACAGACACACACACAGATACACACACAAACACACACACACAGACACACACAGACACACACATACACCCACATACACACAGACACACACACAGACACACACACACACAGATACACACACACACAGACAGACACACACACAGACACACATACACACACACACAGACACACACACAGACACACACAGATACACACACACAGACACACACACACAGACACACACAGACACACACACACAGACACACACACAGACCCACACACCACACAGACACACACACAGACACACACACACAGACACACACACACAGACACACACACACAGGACACACACACACACAGACACACACACACAGACACACACACAGACACACACACACAGACACCACACAGACACACACACAGACACACACACACACAGTGTACACACAGACACACACATACACACAGACACACACACAGACACACACACACAGACACACACAGACACACACACAGACACCACACACAACAGACACACACACACAGACACACAGATTATCTGAGTTAAGCTGATTGATGACCATCTAAACTTGAAGCTTTCGTGACTGCAAGGAATCATATTCTTAGGTGTTTTCGGTAAAGTCACGTAGGCAAAACATCAAAATTAATAAAATAATAAAATAAAATAAAGATCTTTATTTTATTATTTTTATAAATTATAATATAAAATAAAGATTTTTTTAAATAAAATAATAAAATAAAATAAAGATCTTTATTTTATTTTATTATTTTTCATTAATTTGATGTTTTGCCTACGTGACTTACCGAAAACACCTAAGAATAGATGACCATCTGTATTATGTTGTGATGTCACGGGAGGGGGAGTTTTAATAGGCTACATACACTACACACACACCACACACACGCTACATACACTACACACACACCACACACATACACACGCTACATACACTACACACCACCACACACACACACACGCTACAACACACTACACACACACCACACGCACGCTACGTACACTACACACACTGCACACACAACTACACGTGCTACTCTCCCAACGTGCAGGTACGCTGACGTTGAGGGAAAACAAGTGAGCCGATGAGAGCGACGTCGACGTTGCCGGTGGTGGCGGCTGTGGCCGCAGCCCGACCCGGATCCCGTGCGCGGTCGCTCACCCGACTCGGTCACTCACCCACCTCGGTCGCTCACCCGCGGTGCCCCGACTCGGTCGCTCACCCACCTCGTCGCTCACCCAGCCCTGAAGGTTGGAGTTGCACAAAGGGAAAACCGCTCGTCCGCATCTTCACCCGACTCGGTCGCTCACCCGACTCGGTCGCTCACCCGACTCGGTCGCTCAGCCCGACTCGGTGGCTCACCCGACCTCGGTGGCTCACCCGACTCGTGGCCTACCCGACTCGGGTTCGTCTCACAGCCGAACTTCTGTGGCTCACCCGACTCGTCGCGTCACCCGACTCGGTGGCTCACCCGACTCGGTGGCTCACCCGACTCGGTGGCGTCACCCTACCTCGGTCCGCGTCCCGGGGGTGGCCCGACTCGGTGGCTCACCCCGACCGGTTCGCATCAACGCCGACTCGGTGGCTCACCCGACTCGGTGGCTCACCCGCGGTGCCGCTGCCGGCGACAGACGCACTCTGCCGCCGCCGCCACCCTCGGCGATCTCGCCAGGGAGGAACGTCCACCCTCCTCCTCCGGCCGCGTACTTCACATCTGTCACGTGACCCCACGCGTGTGGAAGCGTCACGCATCGTGGCGCAGCGATTAGCGCTACGCCGCGCTACGAACCCAGCGACCCGAGTTCGATTCCCGCTCACGGCCACCGCCGGTGACGATTATTTGAAACCGGTCCTGGGCCTCCGCTAGGTCGACTCAGCCTCAAACGAGTAACTGGTGCAGTGTGTGAACGTCGCCACTGGGGAGACAAAGGCGGCCGGGCATGGTGGATCCAAGTCTCGGGCGAAGCCGGGTAGTACAGCTAGTAGCTTGACAAAGTCAACGATTCTCCACTTGTTCAACATCGTTGTCAACGCGTGGCCTGGAGTCTTCTCCACGTGGTCTCCAGGTGCTCACAGGCACATTTCTCGTGGTGTTGATGGTGTTGGTGTTGTTGCAAATTCTCAGAAGTGTTATGTTTTTGCTGCCCGACCTGCAAGACGGCGGCGGAGGGCGGTGGCAGGGGACGCGTGGATGTCTCGTGTTGCTGGTTCAGCGGTAATGTTACGCGTGCAACGCATTTACTAATGCAGATGCGTGCTTATTGTGCGCCACCGACGGGACACATTGTACATGATTGCACGTAAAGAATATTCAGAATGTTGGAAATAATGTCTTCTACTTATAATTGTTTATGTATATCATGTACACTACTTCGCTGCATCGTGTCGCATATCCTGCATTGCGCAGTTTATATTGGTAACTGCACACAAATGCACATTTTGCATTAACCATGCAAGGGGTGGTAACTATTGCAAATAATGCATAATTACGTTAAAAAATGTTCATGTTTACAAATTATGCAATAAAGTACAAAATGACAGTTTGCAAATATTTGATTGATATTGATTGTGACTTTCACATTCTTGTACAGACACTCATTGTATATGGTCTCATCAATATCAGAATTTACACTGATTGCATTGTCCAATGCATTACACGCTGATCAGATGGTGCACAACTCCGCCTTACAATAATCACGACTGAGGATCATTCGTTTGCGACACTTCGCTATGAACCTGGCGGCCCGAGTTCGAATCCAGGCCACAGCTAACATCATTGTGGCGACAGTATTCAACTCTGCAAAGCAAATTATCAGTACAAAACGGACTTTCATGACCACAGGCATTATCAAGGTATCACAGGTCATTAAAATGCTCTATCAAAGCAAAATAGTGTCCTGTGCAAAACTGAGGTCCATCGCAACATTGACCCGCTGATGTTCATGAACAGTGCCGCTACGTGAAGTAATTGTAATGCGAGCGTACGCTGGTGTCCCCGCCCCAGCCCCTACGCCAACCAGGCGACACGAAGAAATACAGAGACGGAGACACAGTTTTGTTGACTGTTTTCTGGGGCAATGCCACTGACAGATCTTCGCTAATGGAAGAAACACAAAAGAAATGTCAATCTCCCTCGGCCTGGGGCTCCATGCAAGATCTCACCTCGTGGAGTTGCAATGATCATGAGAACGGTAAAGAATCAGCCCAGAACTACACGGGAGGATCTTGTCAATGATCTCAAGGCAGCTGGGACCATAGTCACCAAGAAAACAGTTGGCGACACACTACGCCGTGAAGGACTGAAATCCTGCAGCGCCCGCAAGGTCCCCCTGCTCAAGAAAGCACATATACATGCCCGATTGAAGTTTGCCAATGAACATCTGAATGATTCAGAGGACAACTGGGTGAAAGTGTTGTGGTCAGATGAGACCAAAATGGAGCTCTTTGGCATCAACTCAACTCGCTGTGTTTGGAGGAATGTTGCCTATGACCCCAAGAACACCATCCCCACCGTCAAACATGGAGGTGGAAACATTATGCTTTGGGGGTGTTTTTCTGCTAAGGGGACAGGACAACTTCACCGCATCAAAGGGACGATGGACGGGGCCATGTACCGTCAAATCTTGGGTGAGAACCTCCTTCCCTCAGCCAGGGCATTGAAAATGGGTCGTGGATGGGTATTCCAGAATGACAATGACCCAAAACACACGGCCAAGGCAACAAAGGGAATAATGGATACACCACAGCAAGTTACGACTTTGCTTGGTTAATAACGTCCTTTTGGCATCATCTGGTCCAACACCATGTGAGACTAGGCGTACACACTATGTGTGTGTACACTGTGTATGCACACAGTGTGTGTGCATTGTGTACGTACAGTGTGTGTTACATGTACGCACACAATCAGACAAGTATTCATTCAAAATTATTGACAGGCATATGCACAAAATGGAATTACTGCAGTGAAATATACTGCATCAGATAACATCTTATTCTCTGGTTCTTTCAGTAGTCACGTAGAACGAAATTTAATAGAATACGACGTTTCGATTGGAACACAAGCAACCATCGTCAGGTACAACAAGTGAATGAGAACACAAACATAGTGAACTTAGCAATATAATGCAACACAACACAAGAGTCAGCCAACACAACAGTCAACACCCTACCTGGTTGATTACGTTCTTCCAAAATTGAACAATTTAGTTTAGATAACATCTTATTAACAAGGAGCTATTTAAGAATGCACCCTCTACTGAACAGTGGATGTGAAACACACAATTGTGCAATTCAAAACGAGTAGGCCTTTGCAAGTTGGCGTCTGGGTCAAAAATGTAGCAAATTCTAAACATTACCTACTAACGACACAGCTGAGATAACAGATCAATCATCGCCCCCTACTGACAGGCTCTTGAAAATATTCAGGCCGGTGCAGGGCCACCACCTTGTGCCACACAGGGGCAGCTGCCACTTGGGTGCTCTTCTAGTGTTTGAGACGAGGTACGATACAAAACTCCGGGTTGCTGAGCGGATTAAGTCAGCACCATGTAAAAGCAATTATAACATCGTGAATGCTTGGGAGCTTATTGGCTCTCAGAGATCTACCCAACACACAGGTCCACAAAAACTGGCCGCCCTTACCCTGCAGGTTGAACCCAGGAAATGGGTGTTCAACTTCACATTATGTCATTAAAGGCCTGTGACAAGGGTGCATCTATTGGAGCGACATCGCCTCAAGCTTACACATCTACCGGGTCCCCATTTGACTTTGTATTGTCTCGGAAGTCCACCCACACCTCCACTTCCACAAACTGCTGGGAGTTCCCTCGCTCTGCCTCACAGTCAGAATTCTCCTCCTGCTTCACGTTGCCTCCATCGATGCAAAGGTCCCATTTTGGAGTTGAACCTTCATCTTCACATTTTACTTTCACTTCTTCGCTCTTCACCATCACTTCTTCACATTTCACCTTCACCTCTTCATATTTCACCTCGTTACCTTTAAAAGTGTCCAAGCTGGGATTTTCTTCTGGTTCTTGTTTGATTAGGGATGGGCTCATTGCAGCACTTTCACTTTCACAAGATGATTTCAGACTCCACTCCTGGTGGATCTTCTGATGCTTGTGTGTTCTCTGGTGTTTTTGAAAATTTGATGACTGTGCAAACGCCTTCCCGCACGGAGTGCACTTGAAGGGTTTCTCTCCCGTGTGTGTTCTCTGGTGTTCTACAAGAGTAGATGAATGTGCAAACGCCTTCCCACAGACACTGCACTTGAAGGGTTTCTCTCCCGTGTGTGTTCTCTTGTGTGCTACAAGAGTAGATGAATCTGAAAACGTCTTCCCACACACACTGCACTTGAAGGGTTTCTCTCCCGTGTGTGTTCTCTGGTGTGTTACAAGAGTAGATGAAAGTGCAAACGCCTTCCCACACACACTGCACTTGAAGGGTTTCTCTCCCGTGTGTGTTCTCTGGTGTGTTACAAGAGCAGATGACTGTGCAAATGCCTTCCCACACACAGTGCACTTGAAGGGTTTCTCTCCTGTGTGTGTTCTCTGGTGGATCTGAAGAACTGATGGCCATGCAAAGGCCTTCCCACACACAGTGCACTTGAAGGATTTCTCTCCTGCGTGAGTTCTCTGGTGCTGTGTCAAATTTCCAGTCCGCTCCGTGCTGTATCCACGCCGGTCGCATTGTTGACTTGTCGTACCGAGCTGTGCTGAGCGCCTTTGCTCCATCAGACCAAGCGTCAGCTGCAGACAGAAAAAAATTATATCCACACCACCTACACGTCAGACACAGAGTAATGCATATACACAGTCACACGTGACTTACACGTCTATACTTATTCATATATTCATGATGTCGTGAAAAAGTTTCCCAAATTCATCACACAGGCTGTTATTGCACACAATGAGAGGGCAAATAGTCATAAATATGCCTGGAAGCCCTCGTATCTCCGTGGTGAGATGCTGACTACCTCACCTGGTATACAGGAAGTCGTGGGTTCAATCCCGACCCTGGCGCCTGCTGCTGTATATTTGGAGTTTGCGTGTCTCTCTCTCCGTGGTGAGATGTTAACTACCCTCGCCTGGTATACAGGAAGTCGTGGGTTCGATCCCGACCCTGACGCCTGCTGCTGCTGTATATTGGAGTTTGCGTGTCTCTCTCTCTCCGTGGTGAGATGTTAACTACCTCGCCTGGTATACAGGAAGTCGTGGGTTCGATCCCGACCCTGACGCCTGCTGCTGTATATTTGGAGTTTGCGTGTCTCTCTCTCCGTAGTGAGATGTTAACTACCTCGCCTGGTATACAGGAAGTCGTGGGTTCGATCCCGACCCTGACGCCT
Organism: Lethenteron reissneri; assembly: GCF_015708825.2. Taxonomy (NCBI): domain Eukaryota; kingdom Metazoa; phylum Chordata; class Hyperoartia; order Petromyzontiformes; family Petromyzontidae; genus Lethenteron; species Lethenteron reissneri. Next base: position 17,776 of record NW_026891046.1, read on the forward strand.
GCTGCTGTATATTTTGAGTTTGCGTGTCTCTCTCTCTCTCTGTGGTGAGATGTTGACTACCTCGCCTGGTATACAGGAAGTCGTGGGTTCGATCTCGACCCTGACGCCTGCTGCTGTATATTTGGAGTTTGCGTGTCTCTCTCTCTCTCTCTCCGTGTGAGATGTTAACTACCTCGCCTGGTATACAGGAGGTCGTGGGTTCGACCCCGACCCTGACGCCTGCTGCTGTATATTTGGAGTGTGCGTGTCTCTCTCTCTCTCTCTGTCCGTGGTGAGATGTTAACTACCTCGCCTGGTATACAGGAAGTCGTGGGTTCGATCCCGACCCTGACGCCTACTGCTGCTGCTGTATATTTGGAGTTTGCGTGTCTCTCTCTCTCTCTCTCCGTGGTGAGATGTTAACTACCTCGCCTGGTATACAGGAGGTCGTGGGTTCGATCTCGACCCTGACGCCTGCTGCTGTATTTTGGAGTTTGCGTGTCTCTCTCTCTCTCCGTGGTGAGATGTTAACTACCTCGCCTGGTATACAGGAAGTCGTGGGTTCGATCCCGACCCTGACGCCTGCTGCTGCTGTATATTTGGAGTTTTCGTGTCTCTCTCTCTCTCCGTGGTGAGATGTTAACTACCTCGCCTGGTATACAGGAAGTCGTGGGTTCGATCTCGACCCTGACGCCTGCTGCTGTATATTTGGAGTTTGCGTGTCTCTCTCTCTCTCCGTGGTGAGATGTTAACTACCTCGCCTGGTATACAGGAAGTCGTGGGTTCGATCCCGACCCTGACGCCTGCTGCTGCTGTATATTTGGAGTTTTCGTGTCTCTCTCTCTCTCCGTGGTGAGATGTTAACTACCTCGCCTGGTATACAGGAAGTCGTGGGTTCGATCCCGACCCTGACGCCTGCTGCTGCTGTATATTTGGAGTTTGCGTGTCTCTCTCTCTCTCCGTGGTGAGATGTTAACTACCTCGCCTGGTATACAGGAAGTCGTGGGTTCGATCTCGACCCTGACGCCTGCTGCTGTATATTTGGAGTTTGCGTGTCTCTCTCTCTCTCCGTGGTGAGATGTTAACTACCTCACCTGGTATACAGGATGTCGTGGGTTCGATCCCGACCCTGACGCCTGCTGCTGTATATTTGGAGTTTGCGTGTCTCTCTCTCTCTCCGTGGTGAGATGTTAACTACCTCACCTGGTATACAGGAAGTCGTGGGTTCGATCCCGACCCTGACGCCTGCTGCTGCTGCTGTATATTTGGAGTTTGCGTGTCTCTCTCCGTGGTCGCGTGGATTTTCCTCCGAATCTCCCGGGTTTCCCCTCCACATTAGAGTCAACATCAGCACGCGTGCAGCGTCTTTGACCGATACACATTTCCACACGTATTCTTGGTTCTTTCGGTAAAGTCACGTAGATAGACAATAACAACAGATAATAACATCAAATAAAGGACACTTGTGTTGCGATCGAAAAGTCGTGGATGTTATTTATTTATTATTTTGTTTACTTTTATTCATTTTATTATCTGTTATTTTTACTAAATTTTCTATCTCCGTGACTTCACCGAAAGAACCAAGAATATGAATTGCTGCAGTTACTAAAGTTTTAAGTCAAACATTGACACACGCGTTGACAAACCCCACCCACCTTGTTGTTGTTGTGGGCAGGTAGCTTCTGTAAACAAGAGCGGTACAGCAGCTCAGGCGGGCTTGGGCTGGAAAAAAACGAAAAAAAAAACTGCGTTAATATCTACAATAAACCAAAGTGACAAAGTAGCGAGCCGCGTGAAGACAAATTAAACTTAAGGGAGGGAATTAAAGCAAACGCGACCAGGCGAGGGCAGGAGGCAAGGCCCCGCGTGTCTAGGCCCCGCGTTGTAAAGTTCCAACTTGGACATCGATTCACAAGCTGCTGCTGCTCTAGTGACATCCCTACGAGCTTGGTAAACAACAACAACCACCACAACAACAACCACAACAACCACAACAACAACCACAACAACCGCGATGAGAATTTCTCACCTCGGATTTCACTGCACGCGCGAAGCTGCAGCCTGTGACGTCACGCGGCAGCAGGTGACATGACGTCACTCCCGGGGTACCAGCAACAGCCCCTCCCACAACGAGTGGCGACTCTAACGGACGTCATTAATAAATTATGTTAATGTTTTGCGATCTAAACGTCGTGGGTTTTTTGCTTTAATAAATGACTTTACCGAAAAAAACTAAGAGTATGAATCATTGCAGTCACGAAAGCTTCAAATCCACAATTTAATAAGCGACTTGACCGAAAAAGCCTAAGAGTATGAATCATTGCAGTCACGAAAGCTTCAAATCTACAATTTAATAAGTGACTTGACCGAAACAGCCTAAGAGTATGAATCATTGCAGTCACGAAAGCTTCAAATCTACAATTTAATAAGTGACTTTACCGAAAAAGCCTAAGAGTATGAATCATTGCAGTCACGAAAGCTTCAAATCTACAATTTAATAAGTGACTTTACCGAAAAAGCCTAAGAGTATGAATCATTGCAGTCACGAAAGCTTCAAATCTACACTTTAATAAGCGACTTTACCGAAAAAGCCTAAGAGTATGAATCATTGCAGTCACGAAAGCTTCAAATCTACAATTTAATAAGCGACTTTACCGAAAAAAGCCTTAGAGTATGAATCATTGCAGTCACGAAAGCTTCAAATCTACAATTTAATAAGCGACTTTACCGAAAAAAGCCTAAGAGTATGAATCATTGCAAGTCACGAAAGCTTAAAATCTGGAACTCATCATGGATGTGGCTGAACGTCACCGTGTAGGAGCCCAGCCGCGTGACACCTTCACGCGCTGGGCGAGTGGCGCAGTCTCGCTTCCCGTGCGAGAGGTCCGCGGTTCGATCCCCGCGTCCTCCACAGGCGAATATTTTTTAAATCCTTTATATTAAGTTTGCTTGCTTGCGTGCTTGCTTACGACCGTGCAAATCCTTCGGTCGTTTTTTAACCCACTTCCCGTGATCCAATCGAGCTGACATTTTTCACACAGACTCGTTGTGCGAGACAATTAATGTTCGGGAAAAAAAATTCAAAATTTTACACTGTTTAGGGAAAACAAATTAAATATTTAATTACCAATTGCTTAATACTGGCAGACAATCATCTGACCCATAGGTGGCAGCCATCTCAAGCCAGAGGACGAGAGGACTCTAGCCGCCACGCATATAAAGGATTTAGAGTGAAAAACTTTGTTTTTACGGGTTATACTTATTTTACATTTATTCAAATAGAAAACGTTGCACATTTGGTGAGTCCATTGGGCAAGGCACTGACCGCTTGATTGGGATTTGCTGTTTATTAAAAGAAACATTGTTGATTGAAATTTTGCTTTCATGGCTTTATTTTGGTGATTTCGAAAAGTGTATTGGTTTAGCCATGTTTGTTTGTTGTAGTACAGAGTTAGACTGATGGCCTTAATCTAAGTTGTCTTGTGGTTGTTGTTGTTGTCACATCTCTAACGTCTTAACAGGGGCTTCAAAACAGCAACATCGAGGACGACAAGAGGTCAAGCTGGTTCACCAATGTGAACGATGGACGTTACATTTAAAAATTGATTTAAAAAATATTCCTCGTGGAGGATGCGGGAATCGATCCGGCGACCTAAACATCAAAGAGATCAGTGCGTCTGTTAGCGTGCTCACGCTATCAGCTACACTAAACTCTTATTGGCATCGCGAGGGTCCTAGTGTAGTTACTAGCGTGCCAGTTGTGTGTGTTAGTGAGCTCTGTGTTGTTAGTAAGACATTTCACACCGTCTACCCTTGTACTGGACGTGCATTTGAGATGTGTTCACTTCTCTTCTCTCGAGCGCGCTACCATCTGAGCCAATAATAAATTAAAACATAATAAAATAATTATTATATTATGCATAATAAAATAATTATTATACATAATAAAATAATCATTATACATAATAAAATAATTATTTTATTATGTATAATTATTTGTTATGTATAATAAATAATTATTTTATTATGATTTTTATTATTTCCATTCTACGTGACTTTACCGAAAGAACCAAGAAGATGACACACACAGCTTGCACGCTACCAACGACACTAGGACCCTCTCGATGCTACGGAGACATCAGCGTACCTGGTAGTGTGAGCACGCCACTAAGTACGTTGAGTTCTCCGATCTTTAGGTCGCCGGATCGATGCCAGCCTCCTCCACGAGGAATTTTTTTTAAATCAAATTTTAAATGTAACATCCATAGTTATTGTTGGTGACATGTTCACATTGGTGAACCAGCTTGACGTCTCGTCGCCCTCAATTTTGCTGTTTTAAAGCCCCTTTAAGACGTTAGAGATGTGACGAGAAATAAAAATACCTATAAACAATATACATATCGAGCCTGGCAGGAATCGAACCTACAACCGTCTTATCCGCAGGCAGCCGCGCTATCCATTGCACCACAGACCCCACGTGACTCTCACATCCTTCGAGGGGACCTTGAGAGAGGTGGCGAGTTCGATGCCCGCATCCTCCACAGGCGAATATTATTTTTGACATTTATTCAACACAGAGCTCGCTAACACACACAACTGCACGCTACCAACTTCACTAGGACCCTCGCGATGTCTACGGAGTGATCAGCGTAGTTGGTAGCGTGAGCATGCTACTAATTATACTGAGCACTCCGTTGTTAAGGTAGCCGGATCGATGCCCGACTCCTCCATGGAGAATATATTTTTTTATATAAATGTAACGCCCCAGCGTTATTGTTGGTGACATGTTCACATTGGTGAACAGCTTGACCTCTCGTCGCCCTCGAATTTGGTGTTTTGAAGCCCCAGTTAAGGCGAATGAGATGTGACGAGAAATAAAAATATTCTAAAAATATACATACTAAAATAATTATTTCATTACGTTTTATTTTATTACGTAGAATGGAAATAATAAAATAATCAAAATTAAATATAATAAAATAAATCTTTTATTATGCATACTAAAATAATTATTTTATTATGTTTTATTACGTAGATTGGAAATAATAAAAAATCAAAATAAAACAATAAAATAATTATTTATTATACATACTAAATAATATTTTATTGCTTTATTTTTATTACGTAGAATGGAAATAATACAAAAATCTAAATAAAACATAATAAAATAATAATTTTTATTATACATACTAACATAATTATTTTATTACGTTTCATTTTTATTACGTAGAATGGAAATAATAAAAAAATCAAAATAAAGCATAATAAAGTATTTTTTTATTATACGTACTAAAATAATTATTTTATTATGTTTTATTTTTATTACGTAGAATGGAAATAAAAAATAATCAAAAGAAACATAACAAAATTATTAATTTACTATTTTTATTATAATAAAAATAAAATATAATAACAAAATATTTTATTATAATAATTATTTTATTATACGTAATAAATTAATTCTTTTATTATGTTTTATAATAAAATTATAACATAATAAAATAATTATTTTATTATGTTTTATTTTTATTACGTAGAATGGAAATAATACAAAAATCAAAACTAAAACTAAATAAATCAAAATAAAACTAGTAAATAATTATTTTATTATACATAATAAAATAATTATTTTATTACGTTTTATAATAAAAATAAAACGTAATAAAATGAACACAGAGCTCGCTAACACACACAACTGGCACACTAGTAACTACACTAGGACCCTCGAGATGCTACCAAGAGTTTAGTGTCGTTGGTAGCGTGAGCACGCCACTAAACGCACTGAACTCTTCGATGTTAAGTTCGATTCCCGCATCCTCCACGAGGAATATTTTTCTTAAATAAAATTTTAAATGTAACGCGCCAGCGTTATTGTTGGTGACATGTTCACATTGGTGAACCAGCTTGACCTCTCGTCGCCCTCGATTTTGCTGTTTTGAAGCCCCAGTTAAGGCGAAAGAGATGTGACGAGAAATAAAACATTCCAAAAATATACATACAAAAATAAATTATTTTATTATGTTTTATTTTTATTACGTAGAATGGAAATAATAAAAAATCATAATAAAACATAATAAAATAATTATTTAACATAATAAAATAAGTATTTTATTATGTTTTATTACGTAGGTTGGAAATAATAAAAAAAATCTAAATAAAACATTATAAAATAATAATTTTATTATACATACTAGCAAAATGATTTTATTATATTTCATTTTTATTACGTAGAATGGAAATAATAAAAAAAAAAATCAAAATAAAGCATAATAAAGTATTTTTTTTATTATACGTACTAAAATAATTATTTTATTATGTTTTATTTTTATTACGTAGAATGGAAATAATAAAATAATCAAAGAAAACATAACAAAATAATTAATTTACTATTTTTATTATAATAAAAATAAAATATAATAAAAAAAATATTTTATTATAATAATTATTGTATTATACGTAATAAATTAATTCTTTTATTATGTTTTAATAATAACATTAAAACATAATAAAATAATTATTTTATTATGTTTTATTTTTATTACGTAGAATGGAAATAATACAAAAATAAAACAAAATAAATCAAAATAAAACATAATAAAATTATTATTTTTAAAAAAATAATTAGTTATTTTATAATTAAATATTTAATTTTTTATACATTTTAATTATTTTATTATGTTTAATAATAAAAATAAAACGTATACAATGAACACAGAGCTCGCTAACACACACAACTGGCACACTAGTAACTTACACTAGGACTCTCACGATGCTACCAAGAGTTTAGTGTCGTTGGTAGCGTGAGCACGCCACTAAACGCACTAAACTCTTCGATGTTAAGTTCGATTCCCGCATCCTCCACGAGGAATCTTTTTTTAAATCAAATTTTAAATGTAACGCGCCAGCGTTATTGTTGGTGACATGTTCACATTGGTGAACCAGCTTGACGCCTCGTCGCCCTCGATTTTTGATGCGGATTTGCAGTTTACTAAACCCGCATCTTAGTTGATGTAAAAGTGCGGCGCGAGTTGCTCGCTGCGCTGAAGACTCCCGCCTCTGGGCGGCAGGCGGCGCTCGTGAGAACGCGAGAGGCGCCAGCTGAGAGCTGCACCCCGAGGAAGCCTCTTGGCGGGTTGTTGTTGTTGTCGCACTGAAACACGTTCATCACCTTCAGCGCAACAACGGGGTCTCTGCTCGTGAATGTAAAAACGGAGTTTCCTTTTTGAAAACTATTGTTTGCGTGGAGGATGCGGGGATCGAACCCGCGACCTCCCGCGCGCTGAACGAGCAGCGCCACCATCTCAGCTGCTGCCCCAAACACGAGGAGTGGAGCGAGATTTCGGTAAAATCACGTGGAAAGAAAATAGATTTGATGATAAAAAATTTATTAAACTCTTTAATTCCTGCAGTAATCAGCTCGGATGGTAGAGCGCTCGCTTATTGAACAAAAAAAAATATTTATAAAAAATATTATATCGAGCCTGTCTCTAAGATGCGGGTTCTTACTTTGATGCAAAGTCGTCACAGATGATGATGATGATCGCCGCGATGATGTCACAATGTCGTACGGAACGGGGCCCAAGCGAATCGTATCGTCCGTTTGGCGATATTTGTACTTTTCATGCTCATTCTGTTACACAGTTTATTTAAAACGAAACGTTATCAATCTACAGACTCGCTATTCCTGTAACGCGTCACTCTCAGCCTTGGGGGGGGGAGGGGGGTAGTGGAGGGATGGGGGGGGGGGGTAGATGGGGGGGTCAGGTGATGGGGGGGAGGGGCCAGTCACGTGATGGGGGAGGGGCAGTCACGTGATGGGGGGAGGGGCAGTCACGTGGGCTACGTGTGGGGGGGGGGGGGAGTTTGTTGGGTGTGAGGGCGAGTGGAGGGAGCGGATTGAGGTGCGGAGCGAGAGAGACACAGAGAGAAGGCGAGTGGGTGGTGATGGTGGTGGTGAGGTGGTGATGGATGGGGTGGTGATGGTGGTGGTGATGGTGGTGGTGATGGTGGTGATGGTGGTGATGATGGTGGTGGTGATGGTGGTGATGGTGGTGATGGGGGTGATGGTGGTGGTGATGGTGTGATGGTGTGATGGTGGTGGTGATGGTGGTGATGGTGGTGATGATGGTGGTGATGGTGGTGATGATGGTGGTGATGGTGGTGATGGTGGTGATGATGGTGGTGATGGTGGTGATGGTGGTGGTGATGGTGGTGATGGTGGTGATGATGGTGGTGATGGGTGGGGTGATGGTGGTGAGGGTGGTGATGGTGGTGATGGTGGTGGTGGGTGATGGTGGTGATGGTGGTGGTGGTGATGGTGGTGGTGATGGTGGTGGTGATGGTGGTGATGATGGTGATGATGGTGGTGGTGGTGGTGATGATGGTGGTGATGGTGGTGATGATGGTGATGATGGTGGTGATGGTGGTGGATGATGGTGGTGATGGTGGTGATGATGGTGATGATGGTGGTGATGGTGGTGATGATGGTGATGATGGTGGTGGTGGTGGTGGTGATGATGGTGATGATGGTGATGATGATGGTGGTGGTGATGGTGGTGTTGTTGATGATGTTGTTGATGATGTCGTTAATGTGTTGATGTTGTTGATGATGTTGATGATGTTGTTGTTGGTGGTGATGATGGTGGTGATGATGGTGGTGATGATGGTGGTGATGGTGATGTTGATGATGTGATGGTGATGATGTTGTTGATGATGATGATGTTGATGATGATGTTGTTGATGATGATAATGTTGATGATGATAATGTTGTTGATGATGATGTTGTTGATGATGTAGTTAATGTTGTTGATGATGTTGTTGTTGATGTTGTTGTGGTGGTGATCACCCACGATGCGCCCCGCGTGTTCACGCCGTTAGAACTGAGCTGCTCACCGGGTCGCGTCGTGCAAAGGGCGCCAAATTGTGGGGGAGGGGATTTTTTTCCCTCTTCCTGTCAACGGGGGTATTATTTATTTATTTGTTAATTTATTTTTTGTATTTTATTATATTTTACTAGCATAAGTACCCGGCGTTGCCCGGGTGAAAAATATATTTCTTAATAACCTTACATATATACACAGATGGGCTGCTACCCCCCCCCGCGCTACAATAATACTGTCTAATCGCTATAATTTTATTATCTACCGACCCTATAATAGTAATTGCACACATTGGGGTGAGGGGGAGTGAAGAGGACGTGAAACTTTGATGAATTTACCTCAGAGTCGCGTGTTAATGCGCATATTTTTAACGGGAATTAAAAATGGCGTCCACCCCGCGGCGAATGCGTCGCTACCCGTTGCCAGGGGCAACCGTCGTGGAAAACCAAACGGACCAATCGCGTCTCGCAAATCCCTCACATTTCGGCCAATGAAACTGCGTATGGTCCGGCGACACACACACAGACACACACACAGACACACACAGACACACACACAGACACACACACAGACAGACAGATTTGCGATTTTATATATATAGATTTATTTTCTTCTTCTGGTTCTTTCGGTAAAGTCACGTAGAAGGTAAATAATAAAATAATAAAATGGGTGCGTGGGGGGGGGGTAGTGGGGGGGGTGATATTGGGTGGTGATTGATGACGGTTGATCCAGTAGACAGACTCACAACACAGAGACCCATAGACTACAATGTTATCTCAATAGGAATCGATTCAAACCGCTCACCGTTTCTATCACAAGTCGATTCGCATGGTATCCCAATAGGAATCGATTCTATCCGCTCTAATCACTAGCTACATCGATTCCTACGTTATCCTAAGTGGAATCCATTTCATTAGAACAAATCACCATAATCGATTCCCACGTAATCGAAAATGTATTCGATTCCATCTTGCACTCACCACCACTGTCAATTCCAATGCAGTCCCACTAGGGATCGATTCCATCGGCCTCCATTTTTGACCACAATCGATTCACTTGTTATCCCAATAGGAATCGATCCGAGTTTATTATTTGACCTTGAATCGATTTTCTCTGCACGTGACTTCGGCTGTCGCGTGGTGTGAGTGGGGAGTGGTGGTCCAGTGGTTAGCGCACTGTGTGTGGAATGAGTGGTGGTGCAGTGGTTAGCGCACCGTGTGTGAGTGAGTGGTGGTGCAGTGGTTATAGCGCACTGTGTGTGTGTGGGGGAGATCCGGCCAGGGCCCCGTGGTGTCGACGTTTCTCTATTTCCTCCTTCACGACGTTTGAATGACAACAACAAACAACGTGTCACTGGTTGTCGTCGTCATCACCAGCGTCTCGCGTGCCTCTCTCACAGACTCCCCCCGGCGATGTCGGCCTGCTCTTGGGCCGAAGCCTCGGGCTCGCTAGCGGGGCTGCCGGAGAGGCGCGCCTCGAGGCGGCCAGCGCAGTAGGCCGCAGGCGCCCTCCCGCCGCGGGCTCGTCGAGGAGAGCGACTGGGCGTGGTGGGTTCAGTGCGCGGCTGTTGGTCCCCACGTGACCACGCCGCTCGCCGCCGCCGCCGCGTGTTGGGGGACCACTTAGTCGGGGGGGGGGCTGGTTCAGGTTTCACTGATTTAAGTGTAGTGTGTAGTGTAGTGTGTAGTGCAGTGTGTAGTAGTGTATAGTGTAGTGTATAGTAGTGTGTAGTGTAGTGTATAGTGTAGTGTGTAGTGCAGTGTGTAGTAGTGTATAGTGTAGTGTATAGTAGTGTAATGTATAGTGTAGTGTGTAGTAGTGTGTAGTGTAGTGTTATAGTGTAGTGTATAGTGTAGTGTATAGTAGTGTAGTGTATAGTAGTGTAGTGTGTAGTGTAGTATAATAGTATAGTGCTAGTGTCTAGAGTAGTGTATAGTGTAGTGTGTAGTGTATATAGTAGTGTATAGTGTAGTGTATAGTAGTGTATAGTGTAGTGTATAGTGTAGTATATAGTAGTGTAGTGTGTAGTAGTGTATAGTGTAGTGTAGTATAATAGTACAGCACTAGTGTATAGTGTAGTGTATAGTGTGTAGTGTAGTGTATAGTATAGTGTATAGTAGTGTAGTGTATAGTGTAGTGTATAGTATAGTGTATAGTAGTGTAGTGTATAGTGTAGTATACTTGTACAGCACTAGTGGTATAGTGTAGTGTATAGTATAGTGTATAGTAGTATAGTGTATAGTGTAGTATACTAGTACAGCCACTAGTGTATAGTGTAGTGTATAGTGTAGTGTCGTGTATAGTAGTGTAGTGTATAGGTACTAGTTCAGCACTAACCGGTGTGTTGGAGAGCCAAGCCACAACATTTACAATCGGAGTACGACGTTTCTCCAGTAGTTGCAACTGGCTTCATCAGGCGACAAGCCGGATTGTGTGGGGAAATGCTGTTTCGTTTGTGTTAAATTTACCAAATCCGTTTTAATAATGATTTGCGTGTGCCAGGAAATGAGAGTACCTGAAAAAAAGCTAAGGTTTTTTAAAATCCTTTATATTAAGTTCACTTGCTTGCGCGCTTACGGACCGTGCAAATCTTTCGGTCGTTTTTTAACCCACTTCCCGTGATCTAATCGAGCTGACATTTTGCACACAGACTCGTTTGTGCGTGACATTTATTTTCGTGAAAAAATTTTTGCAAAATTTTACACTTTTTAGGTAATTTTTTTAAATATTAAATTACCAATTGCTTAATGGTGGCAGGCAATCATCTGACCCATAGGTGGCAGCCATCTCAAGCCAGAGGACGAGAGGACGCTAGCCGACCGTTTCAAAGACCAATGTGGGCTGGGTGTGTGGCGCATTGAACACGCATATAAAGGATTTATAGTGAAAAACTTAGTTTTTACGGGTTTAATTTTTTTAAATTCCCATTGTGATAAACACGAAATAGCCTGTGAAGTTAGGCCTAACCTCCTCCCCCCTCCCTACAATCGCTGTTGGGCCCACACGCACACACACACTGCAGTGAGCAGGCAAGTGATTGCCAGAGGTGACTCGCGTATGTGACTTACTAATGCGTCCGGACACAGACGAGAGACGCACACATGCAGACTAAACGCGGCCACGCACAGCCACAAAGACCACACACACCATGCAGATTACGTGCAGACACGCAGAGATTACACGGATGCGTAAAAACAAGATACAAAATACGTACTCGCAGACTAAATTAGGACACGCACACCCACACACAAATACATGTCCATACAATTTGTATGTGCACATGTGTTTGAAATAGTGTAGTGTATAGTGGTAGTGTATAGTGTAGTGTATAGTGTAGTGTATAGTGTAGTATACTAGTACAGCACTAGTGTATAGTGTAGTGTAATAGTGTAGTGTAGTGTATAGTAGTGTATAGTGTAGTGTATAGTGTAGTATACTAGTACAGCACTAGTGTATAGTGTAGTGTATAGTAGTGTAGTGTATAGTGTAGTGTGTAGTGTATAGTATAGTATGCTAGTACAGCACTAGTGTATAGTGGTAGTGTATAGTGTAGTGTATAGTGTAGTGTATAGTAGTGTATAGTGTAGTGTATAGTATAGTATACTAGTACAGCACTAGTGTATAGTGTAGTGTATAGTGTAGTGTATAGTAGTGTATAGTAGTATAGTGTAGTGGGTGGGGAGCGGTGGCGCAGCTGTTAGCGCTACGCTGCGCTACGAACCTGGCGACCCGAGTTCAATTCCCCGCTTGCGGTCAACACCAGTGACGATTATTTGAACCAATCCTGGGCCTCCCCTAGGTCGACTCGGCCCTTAAATGAGCACCTGGTGGCAGTGTGTAAACATCGCCACTGGTGTTGGCCACCCACCCCCTCGTGTGCCGTGCCGGCCTTCATAGGTGCTCGCAAACAGCACTTGCCCCAACAGTCTGTACTGGCTATACGGGGGATATTTGTCTTTGTGTATGTGCACACACAAAACAAGATACGTCTCCCACCATAGCCCTCTTTAGTTTTTGGGGAAAGTGCTGTTTGGGAACATCTATGAAGACTGGTTGGGCTGTAAGATTTCTATGGATTGGATCACCTGAATGAGAAGAGTAGTGCATTGATATTGAGATGTGGTTCCATTATGTTTCATACTAATCCAAACATATCTTTTCTTAAAGCGTTATGGGTGAAGGCAGGGAATTACTTTAAATGATTGGCAGCGACTACATGTAATGATTGATGTTGGCAAACGTGGCGTCAGTTATATCAACAAATGTACATCAGCATTGGGAGCTGAAATTACCATGACATTGTGATGCAAATGTAATGGGTTCCGGAGACACTTGTAGAGGTAACTTCTTTATTACAATCCAATACTCCAACAGTCCTGATACTCTTGTTACAGCCTAGGTACACAGCCTAGGTACACAGCCTAGATACACAGCCTAGGTACACAGCCTAGATACACTACTCTGGCTACGTTCTGGAACTCGCCCTCACAGTTCCAGAGTCCCACCACTGGCCCTCACAGCGTCCCAGGGTCCTAAGCTGGCTGGCGGGTCTTGAGCTACAACTGGCCCCAATCGTCCAGGGAGCTGCCCTTTTGTGCCTCGTCCCCAACGAGGGGTGGGGTTGTGTGCGCCCCCAGGTATCCCACAGAGCACACCCCCCTGTTGG